>NW_015112852.1:330336-347597 GCF_001443285.1 Poecilia latipinna
ACTTTTTTTTTGTTTTTTTTTTTTTTTTTTTTTTTTTTGTTTGTTTTTTTATTAAAAAAAACACAAAAAAGAACTTTTTTTTTGTTTTTTTTTTTTTTTTTTTTTTTTTTGTTTGTTTTTTTATTAAAAAAAACACAAAAAAGAACTTTTTTTTTGTTTTTTTTTTTTTTTTTTTTTTTTTTTTTTTTTTTTTATATAGAAAAAAACACAAAGATCCATACTCAAAAAGCTCTGCACATGAGATAACATCAGTTTGGAAGAAAGAAAAACAAACTGACAATTTTTGCCAGTTTGAGAATTGCCATATTTCAACAGCAACGACTAAGAAAACCATGGAAGGCTTTCTCCACAACTAATTTAATGCGAGTCTTCTTGTATATTTTCATTGTGGTTAATCCTCTTTGATTTGTCAAAGGAAGGCAGTGACTTCCAGGAGAATCCTCCGGTTGCCCAGAAACAGACCTGAACGCAACCAACTAAAATAGTTCATTAGAGAGACTTAAAGGTGCTGGTTGGAGGATTCTGTTACTCGAGAGCCATGTCCTATTGTTTCCACTCTCCTACCCTGGATTTAGTTTTCCAATCAACTGATGGATATCGGAATTGATCGATTCTACCGTCTCAAAGAAGACAGAACAATATTTAATCTTCTTTGCAATCAGAAAGGGCTTGTTTGGTTTCACTTATTGTCCAGATTTTGCCATCTTGATATTGACTGGCGGATTTGAAGAAGAGCAGCTTCATTTTCCCTGCCAGTCCAATCTATGCACCGAATTTGAATGCCGGTTTAAGGAGCCAGAATTAGGAGTCATTGTTGAGTGGAGTCTGCAGCCTGTATTGGTCTTAACTAGACCTCCATCTGAACTGCAGTGTCTTGATTGTGCCTTGATCGCACTGTGGACTTCAAATTTCACATATGAAAGTCACCAGTGCAGTGTTGACTCCAGCTCCCCCCATGGCACATATGAGAGAGACTGAGTGTAAACAATGTTCCTCTCCCTTGCCCTGCTGATAACCACCCTCTTGTCGGCTTTTTTGCTGCTGTTTTTTATCCTCTTTGAATCCCAGGCTCAGATAAAGGCTTCTCCCACCATCCCCACAGGCCTCGAGGATGCCTTACAAGCTCCCCGCAATGTGAGCTTCTGTCCCTGGGTGACAGTGTATGATGCCCCCCTCCCTCTGTCAGTTTGAATTAGCCTCTTTCCTCTCTGGCTCACAAAGCTGCTCTCGCTCCCCAGCTGCTGCTCTGGTGTGTTTGCAGCACCGGCGAGTGTGAGGAGATGCCATTGAGCCTGACCTTTGCAGCAGCACCCTGTGCTCTATGAGTCTAACCCATTTGACAGTAAACGCCAAGCAGAATGCTAATGAAGCAGCCTGCATCATATTGTGCTAAGTTCAATGTAATTATCTGTGGGATTACCCTGTCCCCCCCTGAATATTAAATAAACTGGTGTCTTTTAGACCCCCAAATTCTCCCCATGAGGTCAAAAATGGCTCATCGCGAACAATCGTTGTAGCTGATGTGCTAATGCTGTGCAATAAAAGGAAGCATGATAAAAGACCCATCCAGAGGTTTTAGTGCAAATTATGACTAATCTTTATGTGCCCTTCTCACTGAAATAAAACTGCCCCACAGTCACCGAGATCTCCAAGACTGTCCTAACGTCACTGGACAGAGACGCATAAAGAAAGCTTGATTTTGGAGGTGAAGTCAAATAAGGCTCTACCGCTTTGACAAAATGTTCCATACTGCTTTCTGTGGTCATCCTCTCTAAAAGGTTTTCTTTCCATCTATGAAATTTCCCAAAATTATGAGGAGTACCTGTACCTCAACCTTCACTTAAGCCCTATCGCTTGAGAAAGAACATCCCATTTCCATCAGCTTTTTAGCAACATGTAGTTTGTGCTGCCATTTATAATGCAATAATTTCTTTTTGTGTGCTGAAAATATTTAGTCTTTTTCATTAAAATGTATCACGATGAGACTCGTTTGTCAGCTTTTCTGTGTTAAAACTGTTTTTTTTTATTAGTTTGATGTAATATTCTAAACTTAAATTATGTGTCTTCATGAGATGTAAGTGGAAAATCCTCATAATTAACAAAAATGTCGGCTTGTGTAATTAATCTATGTAAACTGTTTTATTTATGATTCAGTCAGTGAAATAAATAACTTTTTAATGATATTCTAATTTATCAAATATGAATTTATATGACCACCAGGTCGCCTTTTTTTTCCCCCAACTCATCCGTCTTCATTCCTAAACTCGATCCCAGGGCTTCTTTTTAATAGTTTGCATAATTACTAAATAGCTGAAGAACTCGACATTTCCATTGATCTTCCAGCTACCTGCCTATATGGCGCAATTTGGAGGTGTGTGTACTTCTCACAAGCTTGGAGCTACATTCCATAGGTAGGATAGTGCACCATGATCTATATGTGTATGTTTGTCAGGTTGTGAGATGAGATCATTTTAATTACAGCCATAGCAACAGCAAGACGCCGCACAGAGTAGCATTGGACCTAAAGGATAAATATAAATGACTTGGAGCACTGCCAGCTTAATGTGTGTGATGAGGTTGTAGCTTTGGCATATGAAGCATGTTTGGCATTCAGAAAGTTGTGTGCAGACCACACATCATGGATACCTTGGCGACTGCCAGGCTCCTCCTCCTCCTATAGAGCTACTGAGCTCTATAACATGTAATAGGGAGTGTGCTGCTTTCTTGATTCACCATCAAGGATGTCTGTCATTTACTTCCTATCTGACTTTCAACGTCATGGAATAGTTGTCATATAGAGTGCATTTTCATTGTAATGAAAAATACCTTTTATGACAGTTACTTTTGTAAAAAGTCACATCCTTAACGAATGGTCTCACTCACAAAAACAGCTAATTCATTACATGTGCATATGAAGTTATTCAAAAATTGGTAGCATGCTTGCAAACATGAAAACATAAAAATTCAAGGTTTAAAGCAACAAGACTTAATGCAACATAGAGACATACACTCCAAGTTGCATAACAATTTATTTTTTTTTATTTTTTTTTTTGCTACGTTGCATAAACACTGCCTCCGAACCTCTCTTACTCAGCAGATGCTTTGCAAATATTTAGCAGCGTGAACACCCTGCAGAATCTGTTAATAGCATCATGTTTACCAAAAGTGCAAGTGTTTGTTAAGTGGTTGACTCGCTGCGGCGTTGTCGCTTGTTTAAATACAAGCATCACCGATCTCCGTTTAGCTTTTCGGAGGCTCTTTAATGTATGTTTCCGCCAGCTTGATGTGACTGCAGCTGATTCCAGGCCAGCACGCTTACCCGAGGCCGAGTGCCAAGGCGTAATGAGAGATTTGGTTGTGGAATTCAGAATCTGACAGAATGCATTAAAGCCAAGCAGACTGCAGATGCAAAGAGAGAGGCCGGGGCCAAAAGCGATGACTTCCCATTTTCCAACCAACTGTATCGCATTTTCCCTTTGCTTCCAGCCACACAAGTCGTGCAGCAGACTGTGCTTTTGTTTGGACACGGATTTCCATTGTTTGCCATGTTAGATATGAGGAAACAAGTGATGAAAGCAATTACTGCTCACACCACTCTGGTGTTCTGGTTTTGGCAGTAAAAGTGCTGGAAATTCAGAGCCGCAGCTGCATCCATTTCATCGTCTCCCCACGTCTTTTACTGCAGAGGCTGCATGAAGAATTCATTTCTATTAAGGTCATTTTCCTGACATGGCAGGACCTCCCTTGTCGCTCGAGGTCAGGGTGTCCCGCCCAGATATTTTACAGCAGCACTGTGACCTTGCAATACCAAACAAACCAACACTGTGTGACAAGTATGATCTGAGGGAACAAATAATGTGACAGCCTCTCAAGTTCTTGGGCAGCCTGGGCCTCCCATCGGGAGAAAAGGAATCAGATTTTCAGTATTTTTTGAAAGGGTGAGACTGAGTCTGGGTTGGGGGTTAGATGTAACGATGTAGATCCGTGTAACTTTTCACACTTTCAGTGTTGTGTTTCGTCACACTACTTGCATCAAGGATCAAAATTCAATTTATGAAAAGGTGCTGAAAATGGATTGGGGTTTTTTTTTGCGTGTATATTTCAAATACAATTATTCAAACAAAACATACGTAATCATTATAATGTTTGTGTAATTAATAAAGAAAAGGTTGTTTTAAAATGTCTCTGTGTTAAAGGGTTGCTTTAACAACCTTACGGTTTTTGGTGACACCCTTCATAGCAACGACTATCACGAAACATTGTCCAAGAATTGTTTGGCTTCAATTAACCTCAGTAAGTTAACGTAAAAAGACTTACACTTGACTTTTAATTTAACTTATACATAGTTCTTTTTTTTATCATATACATCAATATTTATCTGATGAATTATTTATTTGTAGGACTGTACCACTTGTTTGGCAAACCCTAAAAAAGCAAATCACTGAAAAATCATTCCGCACATGTAGAAAAAAAAACAAAAAACAAGGAGAATCTCTCGGAACGAAGCTTGAAAATAAATGTGTGTGTTTTCCACGTGGATAAGAAGCTCTCAACTACATGTCTATGAATAAGTAATCAGTCTGTTTGCATGCTTCAGGATTTACTAACAAGAAAAGCAATCAGGCCCAAGACAGTGCAAAAGAAAGAAAAAAAAAAGGCACTTCAGCTTCTTCAGAGAAATCTCTGTTTTATTTTGAAACGGGTTCTACTTTAGGCAAAGACAAAGCATCCGAAGATGATAAAGGTCCACGCTGCCCCTCCCTACAGTCAGCCTTAACAGCTATCTGGAGACACACAGATCACAGATGACAATATTTCACGACGGACACTTGGACATAAAAATGACCCTTAGCTGAACTCCAGCCGAGCCACAAATATGCTCAGTCTGATTTAGATGCTTTCCCCTCGCAGCATCCTCCTGGCAGAAAAGCAGAGAAGAAGAACAATAGGACAGTAAAATGTATCCTAATTCCAGCTGGAGATCCTAATTCAGTTCAGAGACGGTGAGGAAATGGGCTTGCGAGAGCAGACCCGGCAAATACGCGGCGGATAAGAACGATTATCCCGCAGATGAGCGGAAAGATGAAAACTAATTTAATAATAAGACCAGAAAATTCTGCAAGATAACGGGGATCTAGAGACCAATCCAAGGACCATCTGGCTTGTACTGCACATGCATGTGCCGTTTTCTGCAGCAGGAGGGCCCCCATTTATACTGGTGGTGCTAAAAGCTCAGAAGAAACAGTCTGCACAGTTGCACATTAATATTGTATTTCTCTTAACACTCTTCATACAGCAATTTTAAGATGCTTTTAGCCGTTTTATATTTGGGTTATGAGCTCAACACCAACAGTTACGTACAAATGGAGGAGCTCTGATCAAGTTTCTTGTGGCTAACACGGATGGTGATCCTCACCGCCTATGATTTCTTATTCTCGGCTCAGAAAAAGAGATTAAAAAATGTGCTTTGGTTTCTGTCTTAGAGGTAGTTTGGAATCCAACCAAAAATCAATCCATTGCAAGATCTTCGTAATTTATGGATCAAAGCATATCTTTAAAACTCGTACCTATAAAAAGGTGAATCATAGTGAATACTGGCAGCTGCTTTGCAAAATGGAGGGAGTTTATAATATTGATGCATTCAATAACAGAAAATATTTTTATGGTTTGACCTGCATGTTGCGAATCAGAGAAAATTGGTAGAGTATAATCTTTGGTAAGTTGCTTGGTGTATCTCTAGCTAAGAAGCAAATCAACCATTTTATGCTTTTATAAAGGCATAAAAAAAGCCTTCTTTTTATTTCTACCCATCCATTCATTGTCGTTGGAATATCTGAGATTGGGTCACGGAGGTAACGGGTAAGGGAAAAAATCCCAAATATCCCTTCCCACCTCATTCAGAGGGTTATCAAACCTTTCCCAAGATTGAAAGTATAAACAGTCACTCCAGTTAGTTTCTGGCCTCTGCTGCTATTCAGCAAAATAATGTTTGATTTTAATTTGCAGACTGCATTTCAGGGGTATTGGAAATGCAGAAGCTGATAACGGAGGTTAGAGAGGCTCTTTGATCTGATTTCTACAAATTTCCCCAGTAGACCTATTTGTTCTGCGAAGGTAGGCGGTGCAACACAGAGTAACATTCTCACGAGCGTCAAAAACTAATACTTTCCTGCACAACGTTGCACAGTTTGGAAGCAAATCAATGTTTATCACTTCACCTGCAGTGGTATTAATGTTTTGTCCGTACGGCGCACACCTGGGTGGAGAAAGGAGGCTTATCCTCAGGAAGTTCAAGCTCTTTTTGCAAAAGCATTTTGCAAAATACAATATATTTGCAGAAGGATTTTCAGATAGACTAGAATTAGAAAGGTATTGATATACTTTTACACTAAGCTGTACACCCTGTGACCACATGCAGCATAAGACTGCAGCATTTTATCGTGTATGTTCAACTAACAGAATGTGGAAAACCAGCGTCAAACCCTAAACAGCTAATAACACTAATCAGTGTCTGTAAGAATGGTACAGTGTAAGAATGTTGCATTTCTGTGACATTTAGTTTATTTAAATTTTTGTCCTCTGCATTGAGCACAAAATAATGTCTAAAGCTTTAAAGCAACAGGTCGTGTGAGTTTTGATGCTATTTTTCTAGCCGGTAGGAACTGGCTATGCTACATGCTACCTCGTTCTTAACAACAAGGGCAGATTTGGTTTTAGCAGTTTTTTTTTTTTATTTTATTTTGTGTCTAGAGAAATAATAAACAATCCCAAAACTTTGGAAGACGTAGCTCATGGGAGTTGTAAGGTGATGTGTTTCCTTTTCTAACTTTCTGTTGCAGACAACTGTACTACTTTGGCTAATTTGTGTGTGAAAGGAACAAGTGAAGAGATATGGTTTCTGCTGAGTTACATTTTTGCTATGTCTCCTCTAAACATATATAAAAATAAATCCCTAAAACTTTAAAAGAATGATGTGTTTTTAACTCATGCTCATAAAGAAACAGGTGGTGAAGATTGGATATTTGTGTCCTGATTAAAGCAATCCCGATATAATAAACAACTTCTTGAGATTTCAGCTGATAGTTTTCCAAGTTTTTGTAAACTATTCTGACGCAGCTAGCACCACAACTTCTGCTTGTTTGATAATAAACAGGTACAGGATTTGGTTTCAGTTGTGCTCTGATCTTTATTTTTATTTTACTTTCAATTAGGCCATATGTCAACAAAAACAACCGGAAGTTGAATTAAAGTTCAACTTATTACTATGGGCACTGTGGCTGACAAAAAAAATGTCTTTCCTGCAGAGTGTAAAGATACTTTGCTGCCCATACGCTAATAATTATGCTTCATAAATCATTTTGCAACCTTAAATATTTCCCACTTTTTTCTTGTGTTATTAATTCTACAAATAACTCTGATGTTTTAAACCAGCTGATGATAAAAGGTAATGAATTCCAGCTTCACACCATTCCTTCTTCAGTAAAGTAGCACTAACCTTGCAGCTACGTTGTTACTAAACCTGAAGAAAATACCGAGCGTACGGACAGAAAAGTACAAGAAAAACTAAACGGTTAGATTCGTTTGCATTTCTACGCAGTAACATTTATGAGCTTTTTCCTCCAGTTAGATGTTAAAGCAGAATCTTTGATTTCACTCAGTTTCCTTAATATATATTTACATAAAAATATGCACGATGCTCCAAACATGTATTTTATTTTCTGAAAAAAATAAATAAATACCTGTAGGCTGCTGGTCTTTGAACGACTCTGAAGATGAGAGTCGTGATTGCACTGCCAACTCTTATAAAAGAAGGATTAGTCCCCATATTTGTGCCTTATCTTAAACGTTTTTATGAGGTTTTTGTACTTATTTACATGCCAAAACTGGCATATCTTTGATCTATCAGTTTGGGCCTTGGCAGAGCAGCAAAAAGGCATATTTGTGTAATGTATACTTTTCCTGGGGACTTATTACAATGCAAATTACCTTGTCACATTGATGCTGATCTCAAAACTAAAAGCATAGGTTTTTAAGCCAGGCTTTCTGAAATAAAATGCAGAGTTCCTTCCTTCCCACGCAGTCTGTGAGGAGTCTTTTCATTTGTTTTGCATTTTATATAGGACAGTGGGAATATGCGCAACTCTGTAAAAACTCTGCTGCGTCCCAGTTTCTGCAGGTCTGTGTGTTAACAGGTTATTGATATACATATTACCATACAGGTGCACCAAACCTGCAGACATAAGGAAATATTTTTTAAGCAGAGAAAGATTCAGACACAGCTGATATGCATTTCCCACTAGAAAGTATTCAGACTTCTTCATTGTATTCTCTTCACAATGATCTCCAGAAGCATCTATCCTTTCCACCCCCCACCAAAAAAAAAGGCTTATTATCTTTCAAAGGTATTCACAACCATGGCTTAACAGTTTAATAACCGTTGGCAACCACCTCAGCGTCGAGGCTTCTTGGGTGTGCGTCTACAAGCTCGGCTCATCTGTTTTGGGGTATTTTCTCCCTGCAGATCGTCTCGCGCTCCGTCAAGGTTGAATGGGCACCGTCATTAGATGCCAGTTTTTAGTATTTCCAGAGATGTTCATTTGGATTCAAGTCTGGGCTCGGGTTTTGCTATGCAAGGACGGCCACAGCCTGCTCCTGAAGAGCTCTCCTAGTCCTCTGTTGCCTTGGCTGTATCAAGCAGATTGGAAGATGAATCATCAAGTCTTTTGGAGCAGGTATCCTTGAAGAATTTCTCCATTTGGCTGCTGCCATTTTACTTGCTATGGTGTCTAGTAACTTATTTCTCATTCCTGTCAGCATAATGGTGGTGTTTTTTCTCCATACCCAGCAATGAAAGTCCAGTCAAAAAGGTTCTATTTTGATTTCATTAGACTAAAGTTATGTTTTATTTCTCTTAGTCTAACATTCGCTAAGTTCTATTTTGGACAAATTTAAGCAGGCTCCTATGTATGTGTATTAAGGAGCAGCTTATAGGTCTTATAGGTGGTGAGTGTCAGAACTGGTTGAACTTCTGGACGGCACTTCTAGCTCCGCAATTGAACAAAACTTCACTAATGTGACCGATGTGTTCTTGCTGACCTCTCTGATCTTTTTCCCCAGTTCTGATGAGGATACTGGTGGTTTCAAACTTCTTCCATTCCAGCTCTGATGCTAAAACTCTTATTTGTTTCCATACGTGTCTCACTCCTCCCAGCAATATCTTCCTGCAATCGGAATAATTTGCCTTTTTCCCCAGACATCCCCTGCTCATGTTTGAATCCTGGGTTTTAGGCTCAAACTTTCTCTGCTTGCGTGTGAATTAATCAAGTTGATCAAGAAAACAAACTGTTCAGTTCCGGATGTGAGCAGAAGCAACTGAATTTACTCCGTGTTCTCTGCAAGCAGCGTCAGAAGGATGATGAGTATAACTTGAATGCAATGGTTTTCAGTGTCATTGCAAAGGGTATGATGAACATTTTGATGCCTGTTATGTTTATATGTTAGTGTTTTTTTGTTTTTTTTTTAAACTTACCTAAATCTCTGAAAACAAGTTTTTTGAGAAGGTCTTTTTTTTAGAAAACTGGATCTATTTACAACATGTAGTAAAACTTGGAAGAAGCAGAGGGGTGTGAATGCATTTTGGCAACACTTTAACTCGCAGCTCTCGACTGTTGAGCTTCGATAACCCGTGTTACGGATCACTCACCTTGCCGACGTAAAGAGGCTCGTTTCCTGTGTACTCCTCCAAAACGAAGAACTGGTTCCATACCCAGCTGCGTTTGTTCCTGTGCAGGGCCTCCCAGGAGTCCGGATCAGAGCGCAGGGACTTCTCCCCGTCCCCAGAGCTGGGACTCAGCCCCCAACAGCAGCAGCCTCTCCCCCGCAAGACAAACAGGAGCACCAGGAGAGCCAGGGCTCTGCATATGCCTGAGCAACACCAACCCATCGTCTGGGCTCCCCTCCAAAATGCACTGAAGCAAGAACAGGAGCAAAAATTAAAAAGAACTGAAATGTCAAAACCCTTGGGCTTTTATCCGAACAGTCCGGACTCTGCGTTTCACAAGAAAGCAGCAGCAATTGGACCCTGAAAAGAGCAGACGGGTTGAAAATGACTCAAATTCTGCATTTTTTTTTTTTTTGCTGTACAACTTCCTGTTTCTCCTTTATCGGAGAGGGGAAGTGGGATTATTGCTGCCGCTGTGGACCCAGAGAGCTGGCCGAGAGGTTCACCGGGGACTTGACTGGGGGGCTTGGACACTGACTCTTTGTAATTGGCACCTATCAGAACAGAAAAGAAGGGAAAGACAAAGACAGAGGAGAGAAGAGAGAGGAGAGTCAGCAGAATTGCCTCTATGACCGCAGTCACTTCTGACGGCGCGTAATGGGCCTGCCGATGCAATGATAATGGCATTTTTCCAGCAATCCTAAGGAAATAGGTGAAAGAATGAATAGAGCGGACAGGCAGTAAATGCAATGCACACACTCTCACCTACAGATGCTGCAAAGAGAATCAGGTGAGGTCAAAGTGTAAGATGGAGGAAGAAATGACAGGGCTTCTCAATGGATGCAAGCAAAGATATTTCACACCGAGCGAGACGACGACAGCATAACAATCAAACGCCATTCAGCAGCCTAACAATTATCCAGGCCTCCTCTCACCAAGGTCATTATTTTGTCATATTTTCTCTTTCTATAAGATGATAGCGACGGTGAATGGGACTCGCCACTCGACTCTAACAAGCCACACGATCTGAGCGGCGCACGCTCTCATCACCGTGATTAAAAAGAAATCTGAGCTGTCAGCGGCATGCGTGGAGGCCCGGCGATCCTGACCTCCACTCCAAGTGGGAAAAAAAAAACCACGTTGCTCCGGCTGGAGAGCAAAAGAGGGTGTGGAGGGGCAAGAAGGGGCTCGGGAGGCGTGGGGGTGGGGTTACGGGTCTGTCTCGCTGCCATCAACGGGCCACGACAGACTCCCAACCCCCCTGATGACGCCGGAACATGACGACCTGTCAGAGCCGAGGACAGCGGCGGGCTTTGACAGATAATGTTCTTCATGTCACAAAGCATCCTGGGAACTTCATGTGACGGCTGCTGTTATCAGTCCGTTTGAGGTGCAACGGTATCTTCAGCAGCACATCCAGAGCCTCGCGAAACATATTCATCTTGTCACATTTTACGTCCTTTAGCCACAAACTGCTGTGTATTTTAATGGGATATTGAGTGATAAACCAACACAAAGAAGTGCATCATTTTGGAATAGATGGAAAAGGTTTTTCACAGCCGGAGAGTCAAATTAAATGGAGAGCATGTAGGAACATCAATTTTAATACGTAGATGGATGTTGTGGCCTGAACCGTCTCGTTTTAGCTCTGACTGTAGGTTTAGGTTTGTCGTCTCTGGTTGTTCACGTGTTTGATGTGTTCCAGACACCAGCAGGCCCCGACCCTTCTTGGAACATGGAACGCCTTTGTGGAGGGCATCGTTTTACAGATCGGTGAGTAATGAGCGCAATGTTAGGGAAGCATTCAAAATGGAGACCTGTTAACAGGCATTAAAGCCATCTGTCCTGGCAATCACAACGTTCAGTGCTTTGGTGTTTTTTTTTTTTGCATATTTTTTGGCTCTAGCTTTTCACATGCAGCAACACCTACTAGCATAGCAGCAAGGCAAGCGTGCAACAGGTGACTCTAATGGACAATGCTATTGCGCAACAACGTGAACTTCTGATTGTGTACAATAAAAGCTGATGTTAACAGAATACATTTTTTTAATGAAACTGTATGATTGTCAATTAATTTTTAAAACTTAATTAAATTTATAAATACATTTGTTAAAAGGCAGAAGGATCTGCCTCTCTGCATGACGCTCTCCTTTTATGGGTGTTACACTAACAGCACAACGACCTTTTCAGACTTTCATAACTAAAGCAGAACCATGCATCTGTTTCCATCCACTTCACAAATATGCACTTGTCTCGTGTTAAACAACATAGCTGAAGCTCCTAGCTGATAAAATGTGCAAAAGGTCAATGGGTGTGAATATCTTTGCATGGAACCGTGATCCGAAGGTCTATGTGCGAACGTGAACTTCAGGATGGCGTTTTCTGACCACGCGTGCGTATGTTTGTTTCCTCTCTGACCTCTCTTTGTCTCTCCTCTATGTAGAGTATTGGCACAGCCCTGGGTGAGAAAGGTAATTGCTTTGGCATACAGTGACCTCTTTCTTCCCACACAGATCCCTTCCACTTCTCATTTTACTTCCTCTCCGTTCCCCTCAAGCAAGAACGAAAGGAAAAAAAAAAAAAAAAAAACGCACACCACACACATCCTGTGGAAGTGATTTGTTGTACTTCACCACAGGAAAGTCATTAGGCAACGCTAATAATTAATACAGAAATAAATCACAGCTGCAAAAACACCTCTGCGCAGAGACAGCTGAATGTTTGCAAGAGAAATCCTCACCGGTTGCAGATTTCCTTGATATTTGCGTGTATTTTCAGCCCACATGCTATGGAGGGAAAAAAATAAAATAAAAATACATGAACTCATCCCAATCGACTGAAAAAGTCGAAAAATATGGACACATTAACACACTCTTTATTGCGAGTTAGTGGCAGAGGTGAAAAGTGGAGCAGATGTGGCTGCAGGGCAACACGACTCGCGAAGGCCGGCCACAGCGCTGGTTGTTGTTCGACGGGGTCGAATCGAGCCAACTTAATGCATGTCATTTTGCTAAAGCACCAACGTGAGAGAGAGGAGATGGGAGCCTCATACAGATGGGAGATAATGCAGCCGTGGTGCACAAGAAGTGGGCTCACTAAAGCAGATATTGGCTTTTTATTTAATGAGTTTCTTCTGATTTACCATCGAGTTGATTTTAATTTATTAGGCGTGTCATGCACCGAGGAAATCGATGTTTTATTTTTCTTCTTGATGCGATTTATCATTTTGGAGAAACAAAGCATGAAATCCAGATGAAATATTTGACTGGCAAAAAAACAAAAAAAAACAAAACAAGAACGACAAGATCTTTATGTAGGCTTAAAAACTTCTCAGCATTAGTATAAAAAAGTACAATCTTGATTTAAAACGTAAAGTAAAAGACTCATATCTAATTGTGTTATCACAGTAGATGAGTTTCTATCTTGTTTTGTGCAAGAATGATAGGTGTTGATAGGAAAAGGCTTAATTTCTTCGGAGAAAAAAAAAGTGTGACTGTGGAGCCAAAAGTCTTTGCTGCTGGCAAACTGCAGTGTCTTCTGTCACTTTTTAAAGAGAAAATAACTTAAATATGCCTTTAAAGAGACATAATGCTTCCTCTTTTATGAGGTTGTTCTACCCTGCATGCAATGTTTTAGTGCCAACAGGTCCAAATTTAAGGACTGCAATAAACGAGCCTCTAACATTTAATTGAAATAAACTATCAGCACAAAATACAACCAACTGTGGCTACTTTTTTTTCTGGTCCTGTTGAAAAATACCACAGCATCATGTTGCCACCTCTATGTGCAGAGCAGATCCATCTCAGTCACATTGAACTATTATTTCTTATTTTACTGTCGCAATAGTTTTTTTGTTTGTTTTTTTATATATATCTTGCATTGTGAATGAATAAGTGTGTTGACAGATGGAGGCTAATTCATGCAGGCACATTCAAGAGTTTTGTTTCACTTTTCAAAGAAAGAATACCGTATAAATCTGCTTTTAGAGAGACATTTTGTTTCCTGCTGAATAAGGACGATCTCTCTGAGAAGGTCTTTCCAGTTTTATGCTTTCAAACCATCTAAATGTTCCTGTATGACAAGTTTGCTGGGGGGGGATAAATCAGACATTGTCATGATGTATCATCAACTCTGGCTAACTTCCTTTACCTTACTGAAAAACACAACAGGCACCCAGCGTGGTGCCATCACTTCCGAGTTTCATAGTGGAGTTGGCAGCACAAGCAGTGAAAAATGTCTCAAGGTATTATGACATTGTACAAAGGGAGCTTCCTACTTTTCAAGTATCATATCCAGGTTTTCTACTACACATCAGTTTGTTGAGCAAACGTCTTGAACATTTATATGCAACTGATTTATTCAACTTTTACGAAGCGACAGCATTTTCAATCTTTCTTTTAAAGAGACAATTTGTTCTTTTTTAAAAAAATATATATTTGCAATGTTCTGCTTCCAAACCCTCAAAATATTTCTAACTTTCAAGATTGCAAAGAAAAAAACAACTTAACTTTTCAGCTTTCGCTTAAATATATTCGAGACAATATAGCCATCCTCGTCACTTTCTTAACAACCCCAGAGCATAATGCTGCCAACGCCTGGGGACTGTGGCTCAAGTACGACACATTAATCAGAGAAAGATGCTGAATTTCCATCCTTTCAGACATCACCAGAGAGTACCAACAATCTGACGCTGGGTGAGTCTGGCTCAGCATTGGGCCACCTCCAGAGACTCATCGCTGACCAGTGTCAAAGTGATGTCATTAAATTAAGTGAAAATGTGAGCCAGAGCTGTGAATGTAAAGCGTCTTCCAGTCTTCCTTTGGCTCTGTTTCTCTTGCTCTAATCCCATTTTCCAGCCTCACAACAGGATTACCAGCACCGCAGCTCTCACTTTAGCAATCGCACGCCCTCTCCTATCCGTCCGCTCATCCATCACTTGGAAGGTGAAGCGGGAAATGCCATGAGAAGTTGTGCAAAGTTTAAGCTAAATATGTTTTAGGGCAGCTCCTAAATCAAGATTCTTCTCTCTCGTATTTTTTTTGTTTTTTTTTTTGTTTCAGGTAACGAGTGCAACACACCAGCGATGCTTTTCTCTTTGTTCCTGAAATAAAACAAGTAGTCGCCACATAACTGTAATAACCGTAATAAGAAGATTCATTGATTTTTACTGTCTGCACAAGTTTCCGTGTTATCCTTCAGGTTATTTACATCACACACACACACACACACACACACACACACACCGAGGGAGAGAGAGAGAGAGCAGACTCATGCTGAGCCAGAAGCTTGAACCTGAGCCCTCTGGCTGAAAGGATCCTCTCGCTGATTCCTACCATTCCTTCATTGATTTGCTTGAATACAACTTTCTCAACTAGATATGCAACTGATTGAACTTCACAGCAGAATATAAATATGTTTACATACAGAGAGTTATGATGCTGGGAGGTTAAGTTGTAGAAAAAGTAAAAGTCAGTTTGCTCTTATGGAAAAAAAAAAAAAGTATTAAAAAGTATAGAGAAAAGTATGCTTGTTGCCCCCGGTGGTTTTGTGTGAAGAAACATCTCTATTCCTAGATTTATCTTTCTAACCATAAAGGGCTTAAGAGCCGTTTTTCCACATTTGGACGTAAATAAAACTTGGAAATGGGGTCACTTCCATGGCTTGAGTTGTATTTCAGCTCTCAGCATCATGGTTTCTGATACGCTGACAAATGTGGGCTCACACATGCATTCAAATGAGGTGATACATTTGATGCAGCCATTGGGGGGTCTGTCATGTTATGTGGAGCATGCAAATAAAGCATTTGCTGCACAAACACTGTATATTTAAAGTTGGATATTAAACAGGCAGAGAAATGAGTTTTTTTTTTTTTTTAAAGACATTTCTTCAATTAAGTTTCCAAAGGGGGCGGGGTCTGGATGGTGTGGGTCAGGGCATTGACTCTGTTAGAGATATGGAGACAAAAAGGTTAGAAAAGAATCTTAAATCCATTGTGCTGCTCTCATATATCAGGAGCTGTGGCCAAGAATAATGGTTTAGAAATATTCTCAAAATTATGTAAGTATAAATGAATCAAAAAAATAGTCTCATAATGTAATTTAGCAGATCATTTATTAAATTAAAAATGCATTTAAGCTTGCTTTTTCATTCATATAAATGAATTGTATACAGAGTTTCTGCATCAACAGTATTAGTGGTTCAGCCATCCCCACAAGCCCCCACTGTCCCCTTTGCCAGCTCCAGTGTCCAATCTTCTGCCACCAAAACCAATTATGAATTGAAATTTAAATGCATTATCCACAAGCTGTAATTTGACATCAGAAACAACAGTGTGAACAAGCTCAGTATGTCTGCGAGGAGCCAGGTGTTCCAATATTTTAAGAAATTTGTATTCCTAATTTATATTCCTTGGACACCAAAATATGTTGTTGTTTTTTTTTGTTTTTTTTGTTTTGTTTTGTTTTCTAAAATAGTCATGTATTATTGTATTTTTTCCTCTTTTCTTTTAGAAATTCCATTTTCCTCATAAATCACATTTAAGAATATATATATATATATATATATATATATATATATATATATATATATATATATATATATATATATATATATATATATATTATATATATATATATATTTGTTTGTTTGGAAGAAGGATTTATTATCTGAGCCTGAGACTGTCACAAATTTGCAACAACATTGATTAAAGTCTTTAAAAAGTCATGGAAAAAGTCAATCCCACCCCTCACCTCCACCTCCAAACAACCATGCAAACAATCAGATTTACAAGAAAAATCATCTTCACCTATAGTGGAAAACAAAAACAAAAAAGCATGACATTTTGAATAGAGTTTCTATTAAATAGAAATGAAATTGTAACGCTAGTGCACTCAAGCAATAAATGAATGCAGCCAATGCACGCAAATACCACACACTCTATTTTTGTTTAGAAAGCTGAACTTGAGTAAAAATCATGGAAAATCGACTTCACTCCAAAACACACAACTTGGTCAAACAGAGCGGCATTTGCATCAACGCAGCCGAAGTTATTCAAAGATGAATTTTCTGTGACCTCGCCGCTTTTGACCCTCCTGTTAAACATCAATCACTGCGCATTAGCTGTCAACGCAGCTGCACCGAGCAGGAAAAGTTCGCAGCGCGTCTGGATCCGATCAGCCAGCCACGGTTTTCCCGACGAAATGAAACCAGAACTAAGACATGCGCGAATCATTTCCGCAGACCGACTAGAAGTTTGATGGTGGGGGGCGGGGGGGGATAGACCAGCAGCGAACATTAAGAAGACCAGGAGGTGGTAAATAAGCGCATGATGGGGAGCCAGGCAGCGGGGAAGCGCCGACAGTAAACATCCCCGTGAGCGCCCGCCGCAGGAAACCCGTGTCCGTGGAATACTAATGACAGGATAAACGATGGGATGAAATATACACAGATAATCCAAGCAAATGCATGAATTAAGTGAGCAACAGAGTGGAAATGACCCCCCCCCCCAAAAAAAAAAAAACAAACAAAACAAAATAAAATA
>NW_015112852.1:350668-393078 GCF_001443285.1 Poecilia latipinna
AAAAACCAAACAAATGCATAAAATAATTGAAGAACAAAGGGGAAATGACCCCCCCCCCCAAAAAAAAAAAATAAAATAAAATAAAATAAAATAAATAAATAAATAAATAAATAAAAATAAAAAATAAATAAATGCACATTCTATATATCAAAATAAAATAATAATAATAATAATAATAATAATAATAATAATAATAATAATAATAATAATAATGAAAAAATAAAAACATGAACATTTACTTACCAAAGGAACTTCACATGGATGATTTCCGCCAGTAAAAGTTGCACCTTCCCTCTCTTATTGCAGCCCGTAAAGGAAGCCAGATTCTGTGAGAATTGGGAGTTTGGAAGTTGTCATGGTGGAATTAGTCCCGGAGAGGCTGGAGATGTGCTCTCGGATCGCGCGTAAACGCTCAGCCACAGCAGGGAGATGGCGCTTCTGACTCTTCCCCGTCTCTGTTTCTCACCTTCTCCTCTTCCCTCCCTCCCTCCTTCCATACTTCCCTCTCTCGCTCTCTATCTCTCTCCTGCGCACTGTCGCCTCGGTGGTGTGCAGGGAACCCCAGCTGCAGGGTTCGGGGTTTAGTCTCTACATCCCTCTTGTACTGTACAGGGCGACAAGGGACGCGCAGCAGCGGCGGCAGCAGCAACGGAGTGGAGACGGGAAATTACGCTCTCATCCGAGCCAAATCCTCTCCTTACTGGAGAGGATGGAGTTTTTTTTTTTTCCTCTCTCCTTTTTTTTTTTGTAAACCAAAAATAAGTTGGCGAGGTGATAAAGCCAGAAGACACACGCGGTGCGTCTGGCAAGAAGCAACGGAGAACCAAAAAATTATAGCTGCCAAGTTTTTGGCAGCAGATGGCGTGTATGCTGCTGAATGAATGCCTTGGTGGTGGTAAGAGGAAGAAGTGGAAGAGAAAATAAGTCAATGCAAATTCCTTGACATCTTTTAACCAATGAGAGGAATCATACATTCACCTCCTGCTGCGCTGAGAGTTAATCCTGCCAGTAGCATGTAAAAACAGCACATTTCTCATGTACACATCTTGGAAAAACTCACTAAACTTTTCCTACTTACAACCACAAACTTCAATATTTTATAAAACAGATCATTGTACAGATTCCCACATCATGATGCTGCTACCACTTTATCTCACCATAGGGATGTTTTGTTTAGGTTGATGACCAGAAATAATTGTCTCTATGTTGGGTTGCATAACCTTTAATAACACATACAGTGTCTTAAAAAGTGAACATTTTTCACATTTTGTCTCCACTGAAGAAGGAATTATTCCCCAGCATGATGCTGCCCCTACCATGGGGATGGTGAGTTCAGAGATACGTGTGCAGCATCAATGTCTTTTTACTTCCATACGGGTAAAAATAGATTAAAATAGCGCTGCCCATTTCTAGTTTTAGATTATGTCGCACTAAAACCACAAACCTCAGCATATTTATTGGGATTTTAATTGGAAATGTGGAGCAAAAATATGCAGTTTTATCTAGAAACGTGTGGCATATTGTACATTCCCCTACCGATCCAATCGGGTTCCTAAGAACATTACAAGGCTAGACACTTTTTGCTCATTCTACTTTGCAAAATATCTGATTCCGTAATTAGATTATGTAGAGAGCATCTGTGAACATTAATTTTCATGTCTTGCCACACATTCTGTATTTAGCCATTATTATGCTGTGATGAAACCATTTCTGTTCTGGCTCTGGACGTCTGCAGTCATTTTCTGGCCGGAGACAAACCTCAGTCCCTGACCACCAACCGGTTTACCTCAGTGATTTCCGTGCATTTAGCCGACTCCATGTTCCCATCAACTCTGAACTTTGTTTCTGTCATTCCTGAAGAAAAGCTTTCCCGTATCATTAAGCTGCCACCTCCATGTTCCATCAGTGGTGATGTGACAGCTCCCCCCAAAAAAATAAATAAATAAAAAACACCAACGGAAACCGATCGTGTGCTTTTCAAATAAAAACAGTGAAAAGTCTGGTGTGCATTTGTCTTCTGTCCTTTTTTTTTAATCTGGAACACAGGCACTTTTCAAAGATGAATATGTTTGAAATGCATGGAACATTTATGTTCAAAAGTCCGTTTATCGCATCTTAACTCCCTCTAACATCCCAAACGCTCTCCAGGAGATACACATTTGTGCGCTGAGAGTTTTATTCTTTGCCCAATTAGCTGCAAAGTGAGCTCATCGGGTGACAAAAGAATGCAGAATAAGGTTGGCTTCTATGAACTACAGCCCACTGTGAACAAACCAATATTAGTCATAGGCCTAATTAGTGGCAATATGCAGCAAACTCTGTATGCATCATCACACTATTCAAGTAAAAGTCTTTGCAGCCTCTTCCAGCTTGCTCTGTGGAGTTTGCCTCAGAGCGCATGGTTTACATATTTTTATCCAAGTTTATTAAACACCTGTTTCCACATTAGGTTTCATATTATAGTCATTAGTCATGGATGGATTATCTTCTTTGTGTTTTTCCTCAGCGTTATTTGCATTTTTGGAAACAGCCGCGTTACAATAGTGTGCAGCTCCTTCTCGTTTGGGAAGGGAGCGCTGACCCAAACTAATAGAAAGAGCAGCCTCTGTCTGTCATACCTGGAAGAACAGCTGGCAAAGTTTGAATTGGACAACCAGCAGCTGAGGATAAACACCTGCTTCCCGGATTCGGGTAAACAAGTGACAAAAGCAAAGAAGGTGACATTTTAGGGTGGATCATATTGAGATTGTCACATGTCTTTAAAAAAATAAAAGAAAAAGAGTGGCAAAGAGTGAAAGGAGGGGAGAGGGTAGAGAACAAGAAAATAGAGATGGAGGCGAAAGGGAGGAGACGGGGGAGGTTTATCACAGTGCAGGAGGAGGAGGATGGGTCCGCAGCAGTTCAGCGGTGAGAGTTATTTAATTGTAGAGTGACATTGGGAGCTTGGCTCATCAGCTCTTCCCCATCAATCACAGGCGGTCAGGAGAAGCCTGAGGTGATGGGGCCCTGCGTCCCCGCTACACATTTCCTCCGTTTCCCACTACGGCATTTAACGGCCATGCCGCCATGACACCCCACCCACCCAGCTCCACCCCCAGCCAGGATGCAGTGACCTCTAATCACCTGCACTACTGTTATCTTCTCCCCAATGACGCACACGCGTTTATGCCTCGATGGGTCTTTTTGTTCAAAGACTAACGAGGAACAGCGAAGGGACACCATAACGGCTGATGAAAGAATAATGAAATATGACCCCCAATGACGACAGGGTTGGATTTCTGTTTTTTCTGCTTGTTTTAAGTCCCAAAAGTAAAACATAAAAAATCTACTGAAAAAAATAAACAGTTTTGTTTTGTTGAAATGAAAACATAGGGAAAGTTGCTCTGCCAGCACAAAGTTTTTTTTTTGTTTTTTTTCTTGTTTTGGAAGAAAAGCAGAAAAGAGAGATTTGGAAATATGTTGTGGAGTGGCAGGCTGCATTTTACTGTCAGCATTGATGGTTTTACAACTTTCACGAAGAAACTAATGTTTAGAGTTGACCTCCTTGTGTTGGTGGCTTAACTTAACCCAATGAAGAGCCAAGAGCAACATGGATTAATGGGCAACGTAAAAAGATTTTCTGTCCGTCTTAATCAGTAACTATTTATTTATTTATTTTTAAGTGGGTTCAGCTAAGAGCTTTTGAAAAGTGAAAATCTTAACTTCAGTGAACTGATCTAGGCCGAGTTCTGGACTCAGTAACAATATTCTTGGATCTGACAGGGAAGAATGAAAGAGGTGGAATATTTTTGGAGTACGGGAACTTTTCTCTTCTCTGTTTCAACAAAAGCTTTTTAAAACCCACGTGGTTCTAACTGGACCAATTATGTGTCTGTTTTTTATTTCATGTGGACATTTATTTGTTTGGTAAAGTATTTATTAATGATTTATTGATGGCATTACTCATTTATACATTTAATTTTGAATGAATATCCATAATTTATCACCTTGTTTAGCGTTTTTAATTCCCTGGCTCTGAGCTTTGAACCCCATCAGTTGATGGCAGATCAGATTTTACTCTCAACAACAGATTAACAGAAGATCTGCAGTGTCTCGTTGCAAATACTGAAGAATCTGCACTTTAACTACAGCAGTTTTAGCTTGAGAACAATAATGGTAGCACAGTTAAATATTATACACAATTAAAACTGGAGACTGTATAAAAAGAGAAAATACCCCTTTTGTCCCACTGTCAGACTAAGCTTTTAATGTTTTACGTCCGTTGCAACAATCAAAATGACTTTTGTTTGTGAAAGAGAGAAAAGAGTCGAATATTTTTTTTTTTTGAAACAAAGTGTGTATCAACCTCACAAACAACAGCTGAAGACCTTGTGAGGATGCTGTGTAAAGCTGTTGAGAGAACATCACTGTTCACAGTGAAGCGAGGTTTGTACCAATGAGCTGAGAGGCCAAAAGAGAAAGGAAGAAACTTTTACTCTCAAAGCAAAATAAAAGCAAAACCACCGTTTGCAAACCTTATTTTCTATACCCTGTAGATATACCAGCAGTTTTCTCCAAGTCATTTCAACATTTTTGGGATGAATTGCATATATGGATGGTTGGAATTGTAATTTTATGGGGGGGTTGCTGTTGATTTTTAGCAAAATAATCCTTCTCCATTGTGTATTTTTGTCATTGTCAGCGATTCAAACTGCAATTTTTAAACGAACCAGCTAAAAATAAAAGTAGTTCTCTTTTTTATTTTTAAAAATTAAATGTTGCTCCTAATTTCTGACACAAAAATCTAAAATTTGAGTTAAACTTTTGTACTGCATGGTGAGAAGAAAAGTTAAAACTGCTACATCGTCTACATTGGGATGTCAAACTCCAGGCTTTCAGGCCTACTGCTACGACCGTATAATAATTACTTGAGTTGAGTTTTTCACTCTTTAAACTTTCACTCGAAAAGTTATTTTCTACTTACTATTTTATAATTTACATGTCTTACCTAGATAACTGTTTAGTTACGCTTAGGAGAACAATCAGGAGAAACTAGGTGCAATCTGGAAGCTAATCCAGAATCTGAGCACAGATTGGATAAACTCTTAAAAGACAAAAAACAAAAAAAAAAAAAACTGTATGCCCAGAAGGCTTTGGTCGAAATCCAAAGAATGTTGTTACAGTCAGAAAAACAGAATGGACAGTGACAAACTGAATAACTTTGGACATGCCTTTTTTTTTAAGCAGGACAAGAATTTAGCAAGGATAGGAATAAATTTGCACCTAATCAAGCAATGGAACAAAAATAGACAGCAGAAAAATGAGGACATGTGTGTTTGAAAACTGCAACCCCTCCTGTTTTACTACTGTACATCTAACTCTTAAACCCTAGTTATGTTTTTATATTTGCTTTTCTCCTAATCAGCCCAACAGATAGTGAATTCACTCACTTATGTTGCAAATACTGAAGTTTATATACATAATTGTATGTTTGCCAGCCGGATCGCTGCTTTAAATTCATTTTCACCAACTTCTCCACACACAAACAGCTCGATATCCCAGCAAGCTAGACGTAGCTAATCCTGTGTTTATGGTGCTGTAAACTCCTGTTTTTACAGGCTGAACTTGCCTCTAAGCCATTGCTGATTTGCACCTTGGGCTACACCTGGATGCATCTTACTCCTCTAACCATACATAATGTATGGGTTTATATGGCTTGATGTTTATAACTGCAAAGTAAGTGGAAAAATTGATCCGCAGTGTTGATTGCTGGTCGGTCCCAAACAGTTGACATTCTGATTCCAGTAACTGCCATTTACTGTCATTGGAAACAGATGATTGTGCCCATTGACTGTCCAATTTCAGCTCTAAACAAGGTATCGATTTTCCCGGTGGACAAAACGTGCTGATGTGCTCACAGCTAAAGAGCTGTCATAACGTGTGCTGACTTTTTGGGAGCATCACTGCGTAAACACAAAAGGCGAGCGCAAGGAGAACAGCAGAATATTGGTGAAATGGTCAAAAATCATCCTGCCGTTCAACAGTAAAATATATATATATATTTTTTTTTTGAACAAAGAAAAAGGTCTTATTTATGTTGCAATTGATTTTATTCTGCTTTTTAAACTCGAAAAAATAACTGTGTCAGTGTTTACAAAAATGAGAGACACAGGATTGTTGTTCATAATGGTAATTTTTTACAGATTTGTTGTTTATTTTTTTAAGTATTTATACTCAATTAAATTCAGTCTGCCGTGTTTTAAATCAGGTTGGCAACCTGTGAGGGGGAGGCATAACAACCAATTACATCTTATTGGTCAAATCACTATGACACCAGCTTTGACATGTATTTTGTAGGTCAATCAACATCATCACCGCTACTAAATAATATATAGTCATCTGCTGGTGGTGTTATAGCAAAGTGGAAACAACTGAAAATGTCAGAAGGAAAAGGCTGTGTAAAAATCACAGAATGTAGTCAGCAGATGCCAAGGCAGGTAATGCACAAAGGTTATCAACATTCTGCAAAGTTGATCCCTGCAGATCTACAAACTCAATGTGTTTAGTTCAAGGACATTATGGACAGAGTAATGGAGAAGGTTTTATGAGTGAGCAGCTGGATGCAAACCTCATCTTACCAAATCCAACGCAAAGAAAAGAATTGGGTGCTGCTGTCATGTAGTGGAGTTGTTGTAGACCAAAACACAGAAATGACAGAAGATAAGACAATTTAATGATCAATTCAGTGTTAGTGTAAATCATTTTATTCAAGGTTCTTCAAAGAGTTGCTGTAGATGCTGATGGACAGGGAGGAGCTCCTGCAGCCATCTGTATTGCAACGGTTCTGAAGACGCCTCTGACTGAACACACTTTGATGTTGTATAACAGTTTTATGAAGAATACTTCTTCCCACTATCATCTCCAGAGGTTCCACAGTCGTCCCCAGAACAGAACCAGCTTTCTTTATCAGGCTGTTGAGCTTTTCAAACCCAGGTTCTGATGCTGCTACTCAAACAAATGATGGCTGAAGAGGTGGCACGCTCCACAGCAGACTTTAAAGATCTGCAGCATCTTGCTGACAACTTTGAAGGACCTTAGCTTTCTCGAGAAGTGCAGTCTGCTCTGATCCTTCTTCTAGACGATTTCACTGATAAGTCTCCAGTTTAGTCTGTCTGGATGAATGTAGAGGTATTTCTACTCCTTTACTTCTCCCTTGATGGAGAAATAGTGTGAAACCCGATTCCTCCTAAAGTCTACGATCGATGCCTTTGGTTTGTTTACGTTCAAGGTGAGACGATTATTCCCTCACCATGCCACAAAGTATTCCACCAGCTCTCTGTACTCAGCTTGTTGACCATCTCTGATGCCCCCAAAGACTACAGCCACTTGAGTATTTCTGTAGCTAGCCGGCGTGGTGAGAGTACAGTCCCCCTGTGGTGCTGCTGACCACCTGGTTAGACACACAGTCCTTCAGACTCAAACCGATCCGTTTGTCAGATGATTCAGCAATTGTTGAGGCCTCCACTCATGTCTTCTGGAGTTTTTGACAAATGTTATCTTCACAGTGCTGCCTGCCTTGTCCAGATGAGAGTGGCTTTTGAGGTGTTTGATGGCGTCTTCAGCTCCAACTCCACAGCGACATGCACACTGCAGGGTGTCCTGATGTGAGCATATCTGCTTACTCAGGTGAGCCAACAGGTATCTCTTCAGGAACTTCAAAATGAAGGGACTTGCAGATCAGGCATGAGGAATACGAGACAGAACCAGAGTGATTCAAACCAACGGGATCCGGCAATGACCAATGAAACGCGGATGCTTAAATACTGAGAAGGTCATATTAGAAGGCAGGTACTGTAAATCAGGCCTCCCTGTCCAGCATCAGTGTCTGACCTTACAGAGGTGCCTCCTGAAGAAGGATGAAAGAAAAATCTTTCTGGAAGCCTTTCTTGAAGAGTCCATGTTGTTTGAGACACATATAAAATCCTCCTTTCTCAATCACAGAAGACCTTTGCACACAAGCAAAAGTGTTTAATCGGTTGCTTTAACAGAACAAATGAAAATATTATTGCAGATTTATTTATTTATTTCATTTTGAGTTAAGACGCATCAAGGTCTCGAGTCCCAGCTGGTTTGAGGTTTGGACAGCAGACAACACCAGCTTGCATTTCAACACATTTTGACTTTTTGAAGAGACAGACAGGAGAGGATCAGATGCAGCAGAAAGGCCTTGATGTTCAAGAGAGAAGGCCAGCATTCTGACACCTCTTCCCAATCCCCCGCACTTTCTGGACCATGACTGAAAAAAAAAAAAAAGACTCATTTGCATATGCTGGATCAAAACATTCCTACTCCTTTGTCCCTTTAAGAAGCAAAAGATTTAAACAAATCATCCAACAAGTATTGAGCAATAACACTTCCATCAGACGCAAATCGAGGGGGTTGAAAGATCAACCGAACTAATGGATGACCTAATCAGGGGGGATTGGCTGTATTGATTCAGATGGTCATATCCTTATTGTCTGTCAGGTCTGCAGAAGCTGGAGGTGGATACGTTCCCTCAATGGCTAAAAGTGCCGTATTCAAGAAACCCTTATTCAGATTACACCAATTTAGTCCGTACCTCTGCTTTTCCTTGGGGGTTAAATAGATTACAGGCGAGGGTGGGCGATATTGCTGAGTTGCAGCTTAGAAGTCGTCTTGCAGAAGGTTAGAGTCGGAATAATTTACTGTAAGAGATTTTTATTCACCCTGCTCCGAATGTAGACGTTTTATTTTTTCTCATATTTTCTCGCGAGCAGATTCAGCATTACCACCGGTTGTATCCACCACATATAAATTGTCTTAATCCTCCTTGATATACAACGTGTTGCAAATGTTGTCACGCTTGCAGATGCAATTTTGCACGCAAGCAAAATTATGACTTGGTGGTTTGTGACACTTGGCAGCCAATGCCGCAGAGACAGTCATTCTTCAAGGACAATCTTCTGCATCTGTGTGAATAATCAATGTTACTGAAAGTTTATCATGAACACGTGGCGTATTTCATACGGCGACATCGCTTCTGCAGAGCGGCTCCGGAAATAAAGCCGCCGTCTTCCTCAAGAGAGTCAGAGGGCAGAGAGCCCAGAAAGATACGGAGAAATGTTGGGGTAAATACTTGAGATGGTGAGGAGGTTTGAATAACCGACAGGTACAAAGGTCATTCTCGGTAATTTCCCTCCAGACACGTCACAGCAGGTTGTGAAAGAGGCGTCTAGCTGCAGACAGACATGTTCATTCACCTCGGTTTGTGCCGAGCGAAGCGGCATCCTGAGTCGAATCCTAATGACTCAGCCGCGCTCGCTGCATTCAGTGCTCTGTGCGACAGAGAGCAGGGAAGCAGTGGCAGCTCCGGCTGTGCTCTCAATCCACACAAATATGCAACTATGAAACCTCTACATAAGGGAAAACAGCTTGTCAACATTGATCCTATAATTTCTTGTCTAATTTGCTCTGCATTAAAGTTACAAGGCCAGGATTTTTTGTTCTTGAGCACCGAAATCAAAAACGTTGAAGACTTTCAGGACTCATTGTTTTTATATTGCTTTTTTTTTTTTTTAATAAACACAGGATCACAAATACACAGATTGACTAAAGTATTGCTTATCTAAAATCCAAAATGCTGTACGGATTGCTAGTTCTTAAAAAGTTCAAAGTTGGAGTGTCTGTTATCATGAGCAACCTCTGTCGGGATGCGGCTTTGGGCTGAGGCTGCTGACCTCTTGGAGGAGTTTTCCTTCCTGCTGTCGCTCCATGCAAAGCTAACGACTCAGTGGCATCAGCCATCAACTGTCGCAAGACTTTTGCTTTTTTGGTAAGGTGACTGCTGCGACTTGGTGACTTGAACAAGACAACTGAACTTGACTGCATCTTTTGGGAACTAAAGTCAAGTTGGAACATCTGTAATTGATTTGAATCTGTATGATTGCAGTGAACTTCTTTGAGTTTTTGAAGATTTAACCTCTTGACTGTCCACTCACAGTTCATTAGGGGAACATGACCGTAATGTATCCGTCATGTACCGGTATCCTACTGTTAGTAAGTTAACAGTAGGGTGTTGTACTGAAGAGGTAACATGTATGCTGCAGAATGCTAAATGCTTTTAACTTCCACTTATTTTCCTGTTCATATTGTTCAGTTCAGCATTCAGAGCAGCCATCTTCTTCACAAATGACCCACTGTGGCTTATCCTCTTTCTACGACGCACTGTATTTATATTGTATTTAGCATAACACATAGCATCAAAAATACTAATTGATTTCCATTAGATATGTATGCCAGACTCATAAATAAGAATTAAATGATTTAATGTCACTCTGTGCAGTAAGTATATGTAGTTCATGTTTTCAAATGAATTGCTGAAACAGAATACCTTTAAGATATTGCACTCTTTTGAGATGAGGGCGTAAATTATTATAACCTCATTACACAATCACTTATGAGAAATTATAACTAAATGTTGCTGGAGCGACCTCAACACTCCAGTGGATTGTTCAGATTGAGTATAAAAACATTTTTTTTTTCTCCATTTTATTGTAGGCCACCCATACTAAAAGTCAAAGATGTGAAATTTCCTGCTGAGGAAGTTTTCATTGATGCTTCAATAACTTTTTTTTTTCTCAACATGGATTCCTTTTATGTGCCGGAATTGATTGAAATTCAAGGTGACTGCAGCTGCCACAATCAGAAGGACCTAGAACGCTGCAGACTTTCTGGATTTGCACCTGAAGTCTCCAAGGTGTTTCTGATGCATTTGCTGTGAATCGGTTCTGAAATACTGCAATAAAATATACCTCTATTGCCTTCTGAACATCGTTCAGTTACATCATTTGACTTTTAATTAACTGATTTTAAAGGTGTATTTTAGATTGCAAAGTGTATGCGTGTTGTGTTGGCTAGCTGTAACCCTGGCTTTTAGAAAGGATTTCTTTGAAAGGTGCCAAATGCTGCACGCTTTCAATAGCCAGTATATCACCTGCATCCTTTTCATTTTTATTATATACGTAAGAAGACCAAGAAAAAGGAAGAGCCAACAGCAAACACAAGCGAAACAGAAATGGGGACAGGGTGAGACAGAAAGAGAAAGAGGGGCAGGAAGGGATGTAAACTATAAAAAAAAAGGCAAAGGGACTGGCTTTGTCATGACAGTCTCCTCTCCCATGGTGGGGAAGATGTGTGTTCATCTGCACCAGCAGTCAGGTTGAAAAAGCCGGTGCTGTTGCATTCACTCCAGCAGAGCAGTAGAACTCATGGCTGCCTGGCTGGCAAAAAAAAAAAAAGCTTGTTATCGCCCCCCTTTGTCCCTTCATCTTCTTTCTCCTCTCCTTTCCCCCACGCCACAAGCATCTGCATTCTGTTTGCTTCTACAAGCCCCCGCGCTTCCCGGCCACCATGTAACGAGGAAACAAGCAGCGCTGTTTTATTCCTCTTGAAAGACTCAGGTGAGGACAAACAAGCCCAGGTGGTTGTTTGTGCTGGAGCGAAAACGTCCTGATCCTGAAAATCAAATGCCTTCCCATCAAGCCAAAGCCGGTGACCCTGCGGCGTCGGAGCCGTCCAGCTGCTTCAGGAAGTGAACCTCAAATCCCCCAAAACAGAGATAATCTAAAGGACTCGATCAACCGAAAAGACTCACATGGGAATAGAGCTGTGGAGACAGGAGAGTTTACTGAATCCACAAAGACGGGCCTGTTGTCGCCTTTTTATAATTATGTCAGCCTCGTTTTACCATAGGAGACACTTTGGCCTTTAACTTTTTATTGCATAGCTGAAATTGGTTGATTTCCTAGCTGTTAAGAATGATCCACAAATTTAGCAACAACATACATTAAAGGCTGCACCAACATTTCAGACCTCTCAAGTCTTCTGGTTCTGGTTCTGCTCTGCATCCCCAGAACCAGAACCAAACATGGAGAAGCAGCACTCAGCTTCTATGCACCACAAATCTGAAACAAACTCCCAGAAAACTGCAAAACTGCTGAAACACTGTCTTCCTTTAAACCCAGGGTAGAAGCCCACCTGTTTAGAGTTGCTTTTGACTCAAGATAACCAGAACATTGATCACTGTAGTCGACGTGTGTTGACAAACTTGATGATGGTATCTGACAAAATGTAATATTTCCTACGGGATTTTATGATGGTCTTAGGTTTTCATATAAAGCACTTTGAACTGCCCTTTTGCAGACATGTGCTACACAAATAAATTTGATTTTCATCACAATTAAAGTCAAAGTCAAACATGTGAACGACGGTCCACCATTTGTGGACGGTCCACAAATGGTGAATTTGGTGGAAAACTAACAGGCTTACACACGCCTTCTCCTCAGCAAAACATGATAGTGGCAGAATCATGATGTGGGAATAAACTTGTTACAGATGCACAGAGCTGGAAATGCATAGAAACTGTGTAAGAAGTACTTAAGGGATGTATTGAACTTAAAACTGGGGTGGAGTTTCACCTCCCAACAGGATCACAATCATAAACAACCATGAACACGATGGAAGGATTTGAAACAAAGTAAAGCTGTCAGCCATGCAGCCTTTATAGGTGGACTTCTGTCTAATTGTGTTTCACATAAAAGATAAAAGAAAAGTGTGCTGCAATAGCCAGAACATGCAACTCAATCTCCACTAATGAGAAGAGATGCTCTGTGTGACTTTACAATACTTAAAATAATGAATAAATAGCTGGAAAGGGGAGACAAATGGTGATCAAATCTATTATCGCGCAAACTGATGCAATCACAAGGAGCAAAGACAGAGCTAGAATGAGATAAGCCGCTTATCTCTGCTACATAATAAAACTAAATCTGTCACAACACATTATGAACTTACTGCCATCCGATTGTTTTTCTTCGCAATTGGATGATTTTCTTCGCCTCTCTACACCTCAAGCCCAGGCTGGATTTCCCAAACTTTCGGCCCAGCGCAGCAACAAAGTATCAGAAGTTGATTGAGTTGATGCTCAGAAGCCTTGTGAGCCCTTTTCAAGTGAGGCTCCCGTGGGTTTTTCCCCTCCGCGGTTCAGGATTGTGCCGGGAGCCACGCCGGCTCCAGCTGACAGGGTCCCCCTCAGGTCCCGGCGGCTGCCAAGGATGAAGAGAAGGCTCCGAGCAGACACGCGGTGACAGGAGCTGATGTGTCCGTCACTCCTTTCATTTCCTGCGCTTCACCATTGATTCGTCAGCGGGGTGACATTAGTGACACGCTCTTTTAATCTGCTGCAAAGACCTTGGCCTACGGAGCACATCTCTTGAGGACGAGAACAAACCCTCAGCGACGGGGGCCCAAATGGAAACCATCACTTTTTCTTTTTCCAGATGCTTGCAGCACCGTGACTGGATCTGGGGCTTGTTTAGCTTTTTACAAGACAATCCAGGAGGAACGCAATAAAAAAAATTAAAAAAAAAAGTTGGACAAAAGCAAATTGCTGGAAGCACCAGGCTACATACGGTTATTATCAAAGATTGTATTGATCAAACAAAAAAGGAGGAAAAAAAGTTATAAACAATTATTCTAGAGGGAGGCTATGGCCTATCATTTTCTGATGGATAGTTGAAGTCTGACAGTGACTTCAATTTAGGCTTTCAGGCGCTCCCCTCTTGCGAGCAGGTAGCTTCCTCCCATGTGTTGTCAAAGCGGGTTTGACATATTGTTTCAGAAGCAGAAACAGGGAGGGTGTTGCCGGCGGAGACACGAGCCCGCATTTTGTGAGCAAAATTAAAGGTCATTTGGAGAAAGTGAAAATTAATGTGAGCTATCAATTTCAGCCTTTTAAAAAATGTGACATATTCCGGCTTGACACGTCTTAATTAGGCCATCAATAGTGTGGCAACGGTAGCTAATGGTGCAGAAGACACGGCCAGGATAAGTTGCTTTTCAGACATTTAGCAAACATTCTTGCTGCTCTAAAAGAAATTAAGCTAAAGGAGAAACACGAGTTATCGTTTAAATATAGTTTGATTCCCATAGTAAAGTAGAGCCTCCTACTCGTTTTTACACCTTTAGTAAGCATGTGAAAAACTATAAAATCACAGCACCAAACTTGAAGTAGAGTATTTATTCAGTGGTAAAAACGATGAGATGATGGGGAGAAAAAAAACTCTCTCTAAAACCATTCTTTACATTTATATTTTAATTTAGGTTACTTAAAGTGTCAAAAACCTATAATGTGTTTAATGTGATAACAGTATAGCTGCTTGTACTTGGAATATCTGCAATGATATACAACATAAACATAATGCAAATGAACCATAATAGCTAACAAGCCCAGACAGAGAAAGATCGGTAGTTCAGGACATCTTTAATATGTGTTTGAATTAAAAAGACAAAAAAAAAGATTGTTGTTTGGTATATACCGAAACTGAAAACTGAATCAACAAGCCCTGTTCTTCTTCTGATGCAATGCATTTGCTGTACAGATTTAGGAATAACATCCAACACTTCATTATTTTCTAATTTTGCACTCAACAAACAGGCTAGTAGTAATGTGCATCTCTGCATTTTGCAGTAAAATACTAAAACTCTGCTTACATAATGTTTCCAAACACATATCTGTTGCAGAGTTAAAAAAAAAAAAAAAAAAAAAAGCTCTGGAAAAATAATGCAATGCTCATGCCAGCCCTGTAGGAGGTGGTAAATATGATCTGGCGCATTAAATCACAGTGGTTCGCTCTTGTTGTGTTGCTGCATGCAAGGGAAAAACAAACTGCAAAGTCTGTAAGAGCAAGACAACTTGACCGATATCATCACTGGTTTGGGTTTACACAGACATCATTCACACTTTCTCAGGTTGCTTTAGACACTTTTTAAAGCATTAAGACATTGAAGACGATTCAAGTTTAAATCTGGGAACTTTAGATCCAGAATCATTGGCATGGAAACAAAGAGAAACGATATTAATAGAGGAATCGACTCTGTGCAAAGAGAAATGGACAAAGAGCCGACTGTGAGCACTGTACGGGTATTTGTTGCAAAGCAGCTGTGGGAGGGGAACAGCACAATTAACTTGCAGTGTTATCTCACTTTATACTTTTAATCTTAAATATGACTGAGTTATCTACAAGGATCCAGTCCAAAGTGTGTGATTTAATTACATATTTCTTCGTAGGAAGCCTGACAGTCTTCCTTCAGGAGATTCTAATTCTCTGAAAGGAGGAACTTTCTTTATTAGCGTCACACTCTTTAAACTCTTCCTGCTCCCTCCGTCCCACCCACCACCACCCATCCCCTACCACTCAGAATAAATAAGATAAGGGAAAGCAGTGAACGCATCCATCATTCAAAGTGGAAAAGGGTAATTTAGCTGGGCCCTTCTGACAGCTTTACAACTTTGCACGCTATTCTGTTTTAATTGGCAATCATGAATTAAGTGAATGAGAGCCATGTTGGCTGCCAATGTCTGTTCTTATTGCAGCTTTTAATTGGGTTGACTTGATGAGTTCCTGAGATATAACCACACAATATATTCTCTTGATTGGCAACCCGTTTGTCGCCATATAATTAGGGCCGCTGACAAATCAGGCGTACGAGGGTTTCCTCCTCAGCCACGCCGGGTTCGTTCATCTGACACGTCTCCGTGGGATCGATGGAGCGTGTGCGGCTGTGTGTAACGTACCGCCAACAGATATTTGCTGCTGAATGCAGAGGTGAGACCAAAAGTCTGCGATCTTCAAGTGATCCGTCATGCGCACGGCCTTGCAGAAGTAGCACCTTTTCACATTTTTGTCACAATTATGACCACAAACTTCAATGTATTTAATGTGGATTTTTGGTGACACACCAACACAGAGTAATATTGAATATTGCCTTACTGGTTGCAGAGGACAGTTTGTAGCCAGGGAGGAATGAGCGAAGTCTGGGGTGTCGGTTTGAGTCGACGGTGGAGCGTTGGAGGGCAGGCAGCTTGGTTGGAGGATTTAAGGAAGTAGGGAGCCTTGCAGTTGCCTGCATGAGGTAATCTGGGTGGATTCTTGCACAAGGTGGCTTGATAGACAGTCACAGAGGGAAAATGATCCAAGTTGTGATCTCCAAGGTTCCCTTGGAGGTAAGGACAGAGAACAAGGTAAGAGAGAACGTCACTCAAGCACACCCAGATCCCTGATTGTAAGTTTACGGAACAAAATGTTTCCTGGGACTAAGCAAAAAGAAATGAAGCGGAGTCAGTGATTTGCTGTGTCATGAGGGGGCGCATAACTTCTGCTCTTTCATCTCTGTTGTATCTTGAAAACAATTTTATATCCAAGGATAGACTCAAATTTCACTACTGTATGAACTTAAAAGCCACTGTTTTCTTTTCACTTCAGTTATGGGTTTCTTTCCGTTGATCACATAGAATCCCATTAAAATAAAGCAATATTATTTACATATACAGCACCATGCATGCACAAGGCGATCTAAACACATTCAAGTCTGTGGTTGCAAAGTGACGAAATGCAATGCAATTTCAAAGTGTAGAAATGTTTTTGTTTTTTTTGAAGTGTTGTATCCCTCGCTCTGATGCAGCAGTAGATGATCTGTGTTTGAATGTGAGGTGGTGAAAGACCAATCTGCAGGAGCACAAAAGCATTTTCTTAAGATGTGAGATATTTTCCATTCATTTAATATCCTTCTTTTGTTTTGCAGCCGGTTCTTAGTGATTAAGACAATCCCTACGGGTTTTCAGGCTCACCTCATACTTTTTACATATAAGGTCAAATGTTCAAAGCTTTTTCCTTTCCTACTTGCATTTGAAAAACAGAGGAGAAAAAAAAAGAAATTAAACATTAATAGGCTGATGAATAAATATTTTGTGTCTCCAGGACTCAGCACTTTCTCCTCTTCCCTATAGCTGGCTTAATTAACTCTTCCAGACGCCTTTAGTAAATTAACACGTCTCTTTCAGTGTCCTTTGACATTGTTTTCCTTTTTTTCCACTTCTCATTTCTTCATTTCTTCTTCTTCAAAACGAGTAAACCAGCTATTTAATTCAGCATTGCCCCATGAAGGGACACATAATAATTCAACCTCAGAGTCACTATTTTAACTTACACAGCAGTTTTTTTTTTTTTTTTTGTTTTCTTTTTTCTTGCTTCTACTTCAGATGTAATTTAGATCATTAGCTGGAGGCAAAGGCACTCTTGGGATGTTTTTGTATTCGCCAAATTGCACGTGAATCACTTCTGGGTGTAAGATTCTAATTTCCGATTCAGAAGAGTGCAGGTCTGTTTGGACAGTCGCACGTCTCGGTAATCAAAAACGACGCAAGTTCGTCTCGGAGGGAGACGCTGCTCTTAAATCCCATTTCTTTGTGTATTTTCTCAGCTGTCTAGTAAAGAGACTCAGATTTTTTCTTACAAAAAGCTTCCGTGATCTATTATTGAATATTTTTTTTTCCTTTATTAATCCAGACAGAGGTTAGGCAAGAGTCCCAACCTGCAAGTGCTTTTATCTTTCTGGTCTTGAACCGTCAAAACGGAGGTCAAACTTTTGTACTTAAAAAAAAAAAAAAAAAGATTCAAGATCTAATACAGTTGACCTTCCACCAAATAAAAAAAAATTGTTCTTCATAGGAATATAGGAAACGCTGGGAATATAGGACTTTGAATTTAACAACAAAGTTTGTTTTTGAAGATGAGAAAAAAAAAAAGTTTAGGACTTTGTAGCCCAAACATATGGCGATGTGTTGGGCTATGCCTGCCCAGAGGCAAAAACGACTACCAACAATTAAAGCATAGCGAAGTCCTGTAGTAGAAGTTATTCATCATATCATGAGGCTTTATAGCGCAAGTCAGAAATACACATACACTCACGATGAGCATGGACGTCATTGATTTGGCATTTTAATGGTGTTATTATAGACAGAATATCTAATGTGTTACGTAAATAACTGGGTTTATTCAGACATGTTGAAATACATACATGCACTAATGCTGATATTTATTTTATGACCTGTAGTAAGTTGAGCTACTAGTTTTTTTTATCCTCTGTTAGACCTATCTAACACCAAATGGATTCAGTTAACACTCAGGAGCTGCAGGGGATTATTATTTAGACCGAGCAGACAAAAGGGAAAGGTGTCTGTGTGTTGGTCTGGAGCACATTACTGCTTCGTAATCTAGATAACTTGCTGCAATTGATGGAACCATAAATTCTTCTCACTATCAGAAAATCCTGCAGGAGATCAGCCTGTGTAATAGAAGCCCAGATTGCTTTAATATGTACCCTCTAGTCATCTGCCTTGGTGGGTCTGGTGTCTTGCATATTCCTCTTGACGATAATTTGGAGATTTTCTAACTGGCCAGCTTTCTGATACCTTTAGCAGTGTGTTGGAAAAGGAAACGATCATCTCCGTAAAGCTTGTTAGCAGAAAAGTAAAACTCATCTCAAATTTGCTGGTAGACGACCGAGTTGACTGTGGACCAAATCATCACTTTCCTTCCACTAATGTGCTTCAACATAAATGGTGTTCTGTTATGTTTGAATTGCATCAAAATTGGATGCTTGAAATGTTCCTCTATCTGCATTCAATCTGTAAGTTTTTACTTTCTAAAGTGCAAAAAATATATAACTTTTTCATGACAGTCTGTGTTTTAGATGTTCCTCTATGAGCCGACTTGAAAACTATAAACGAGTAATGGTGAAAGTGAGGTTACGCTACAATGGAAATGCAGAATCCTGAAAATGCACAATAGAACGATGGCTGGATAATGCTCCCATTGTGAACAGTGCAGATCTAAACATTTTCGGACTGTGGAGCACTGAGTGTGGATGAAACTGAAAACTTTGCGGAAAAGAACAACGCTATTTTTTCACGCTCTCCTACAAATATACTTGTTGAAATCCATAATTTAGACAGGACTGCAGAGCCTCATCTTGCCAGGAACTGCAGCTGGTTTGTGTTTGGCGACTGGTCAGTTCCGTCCAAGAAGGTCGAACGGTATGCCTCACTCCTTGAGAGTCTTTCGTTCTCATTACTTCTCAGGTCCTTCGTCTGACCTCACTCCTGCAGGCTTCTGCACTCTAAGATAATTAAATCTGAATATGAGCTGCGAATGTCCGCTACATGAACCAGCACCCTCTGTTATACAGAGGAAACTTGTTTTTTCAAAATGCTTCCCAACTCATCTTTCAATGTATGTAGGGTCATTTGTGCATGTCACATCCATGTATGCTTATACTACAATATTTGACAACCAATCAGGATTTAGATTGCTCACAAAATTTCTATGTCGAACTTTGTCTTGTTTTGAGTTCACATCAAAGTGTAGGGATATTACAAGATGAGACGTAGAGAATATGAGAAGTAAAGAATGAGAGAGAGGACACAAAAACACAACAAATATACTTTCGATGGGAAAGAAAGAGCAGGTAAAGACAGAGGCACTGAGCAAGGAGTACTTTCCAGTAGAAAATGGCATCCAAACAGACTAACCACAGTTGATAGCCTTAATAACGTCATTATAAGATTTCATGGAGGAATGAAACACATTGATGCTCTGAAGCCTGTGAGCCAGGAGAACTTTCTATGAAAGCAACAGTGGCTCCAGTGAGTGCACACCACACAGAGGCAGGAATACTTTCTATCTAATTAGAGGCAAAGACTGTACAACATTAATGGCAGTAAGTTTTAACCAGTAAATGAGTTTTTCATTCTTATTTGTTCAAAATGTACAACAAGGACATTTTGAAGTTAAATTGAGTGGAAACTTGCAGTTCAAATAAACAAAAATGTCAACTCAAATGGAGTCTGGATTGGAGACCCGGATCTGCAGGATCTGATGTCAAACGGCTGTGATGGTCATATTTTGACCCTTCTCACTTTTCAATGGGAAAAGTTTGTCTCAAAGTATCCCCCACGTTGCCACCAAGTGACATTTTTGTATTATTTTTTTCATATATATATATACTGAGCAAAGCACAACCGTCCGTCTTCCTATATAGTGAGCCGGAGGACAACATTGCTGTCACTTTTCCCTTAATCCTGCATATCTCCCGCTGTCAGTCTTAAAGAAGCTCCCGTCTAAACATGCACAGTTTCCTCTTTTTGGCTTTGGCCTGCGCTCTCTCCTCAGATCCCACCCTGCCACATCTGCCAGCACATGATAAATGTTACATCCCTCCATCAGAGGATCATTACGTATCAAGTCCTGCTGTGACGGCGGAACGTCATGGCAGATAGTCAATGGCGTGGGGGAGGGGAGTGGCGGAGCATGGAGGAATTGCACCGTAGAGGAGCCTGCTGGGGAGGATCAATGACTCATCTAACACCAGCATGCCCACTGCTGAACCAGGCAAAACCACTCAAACTCTCCGCCTGGCGATGAGGTTTTCCAGCTGCTCCGAGATGAGTTTGCTCTGCCAGACTCGACTACTTGTAGGGATTTGTTGATGCAATGCAGGCAAAAGCTGCAACGGAATGAGGATCTGGCTGCAGCCTAAGATTAAGCTTTTAGTCCAAATTAAGTGAAAAACGGATGGAAAAAGAACGTGTCTGAGATCAAAAGTTATTTAGCTTTCTTGCACGGGAATTGTGGATTACATAAAAATCTTCACAGCTTTTAAAGCTGCTTTTCTAACTTCCTGTCACACTTAGCTGTGCTGTAGTAGTCTCAAGTAGCTCTCGTACATATATATATATATATATATATATATATATATATATATATATATATATATATATATATATATTTAGTGTCAGCTAGAGTAGCTTTTGCTAAGTTTGTACTGTATAATGGGGGAAAAAATGGTTTGATTTAACTGCTACTCTATTTTTAGTACTTGCTATGTTACAAAAAAAAATCTCACCATATAATTTAAACATAGAATAATTTTCCAATAAGACAGACATGTCAGCTTTATCTGAATTTGTATGCTAAAGAATGCCAAGTGACCTGGTTTGGAGCAGATCCCTTTTATTATGTCCTAAAACTCAAACAAAAATAACTCAGCATGTGTAATTTGCAGCGTTTTTCTCATTACTAATCACTTAATTACAGTTTGCATAGTATTAGATAATGTATATAGGTGTTCACAATTACTTTCCAAGCATAATTGATAAACTTTTACTTGTGTTTGACCTTTCTGTGTGGATGTTAAATCATTCTTATCAGTTAATGTGTTCCGTTACTGGAATCATTCATCAAAGCAGAAATTTTTGCTATTGTTCTTCACTCCGTCAGGCTCATGTGTTCCTGGTACTTTACTCGGCGACATCACAACTAAGGTTACGCAGATTAAAGGGACAAAGCAGATAAAGGAAGGCTTTAAAGAATAACCTGACATTTTGGGAAATCAGATTAATCAGCTCCAATTCCGAAACTAGTCAGACTTTCTGTGAACATGAGACACAAGCGGATAAACACAGAAAGACAAGGTATGTAGCAGATATCATTCTGAACCTACTTAAAACATCCTATTAGTCCTTGTGTGATAATTAGGCGTGGTGTGGTATACGATTGACATTATGATCCAATCAAGACCTAATTGTTTTTATTTAGATGATTTAAGTAACTAATCCCATTTTCTAAATCCAGAAGAATCCAGAAAATGAGAAAATTACGCAAGTTTCTTTCTTAATTAACTAAATAACAGAAAAAGAGAATCAAAGACAAGTGAAAGTCCAGCTATTGCATAAAATCAAGTAGTTGATGACTTTGTCTTGCTTTCAGACAGCAGCACATTTGTTGAGTCTTTAAAATGTTTGATCTTCTTCCTCTGGAAATGTTTGTAACATTTCACTGCGATGTAAATGATGGACATAATTAACATTCCCTCAAGTCCTCTTTAACCCACATATTTAAAATCTAATAAATAAAGCTCCTTTAAAATGATTTTATTGTTTCATAAAATGGATTCTTAAAAATCACCAGCTGAAAATCAATACTAGATTTAATCATACTTCTAACGCAAGAATGCTTATTTAGTAAAATCATGCCTATCCTGCTTTTTTGCACTTAACGCGTTAATTTCAGAAAATTAACAAGATGATATTACTTAATTATTGACTGCTTTAATAGCCAGTATGCAGGGGATACATATTAGACCAGTAGAAAGTGACTTTTCAAACTATTTACGCCTTTTCTGATTTAGCACCATGCTAAGTATGCTGATAGATTTTAGGGTCTAAATCATGGCTTTGAGGATGTCAGTCAGTAAGGCAGATATTGTGTTGTTTCCTTCAAGTATCTTTTTTTTTCTTTTTCCAAAATCTTTTTCTCTTTCTTACTGTTTATTCAATGTCACATGCTGTTTTTATTTTGTTTTTTAATTATGTAAAGCACCTTGAAATGCCTTTATGCTGAAATGTGCTGTACAAATAAAATTCGATTGATTGATTGATTGAACTCCTCATACATACAACTGGTCATGTCTTCAGTATTCTATGAAAATAAATCAAACACCTGACAGAAATTAAAACATTTCTGGTACAACTGAGGCCCTGACACCTCAGTTGAGTCAGTCTCAAGAGCCTGACTGTTGAACACATCTGGAGTGTCATAAAGATTTGACAAAAATAATTAAATAGTCTGTAGACTTAAAAACAAACACACACAGGTGTGACAATTAGTGACTGAAATCAGGCGAGGAAAGAAGAACAAAAACAGACCAAGGAACTTAAAATACAGTCTTAACACAAATCCCTGAAGACCATGAAATGAGTTAGCATCACATTTTTTTTTCTGCTTGTTTCTACTTCACATTTTTGTCTAAGCTGAATAATAAACAGTTTTATCATTTTTACTTTCCACTTTAACGGCTCAGACTCAAAGTCCCAAACCACATATGGGCAGTTTTGCTTTACATAAAACATGGTGGGAAGCACACAGCATTGTCACTGTGAAGCAGTTGCTTTAACCGTCTAAAAATAACACAACTGAACTCCTCCAGGAGTCAGGTAAGAAAAGCATCACTAAAAACAACCTTGTATATTTTATAACAAGGAATACGCTACAATGACTATGTGCTGAAGTTAATCTAAACCCGTAATCTTAACTTTTTGAACATTGAATTAACAAAATAACTACATTTGTTTGGCTGCAGCCTGGCATGAAATAACCTAAAGAACTTCTCTGCAACACAAGGTAGGCAAAAAGATGTAAAAAAAAAAAAAAAGAAATAAAAAAACACACCATCTCCTTTTCGAAAGAACAGACGAGAAACAATATAATTCTCACCCGTCTGGAAAGGCTTTTAAAGTTATTTCTTAGGCTTTGGAACCTCAGCAGACAACAAACACACCTGGACGAGGGAGTGTCCACAAATCGAGAAAACACAGAACAGTGATGAACCTTTCTTTACATTACCGATTCATCCAGTTGGTCACCAAAAAGAGAGAAAATGCAGGACATCCAAAGCTTTGACAGCTTCATTTTTCTCAGCTAGGGTGAGTGTTCATGATTCAACATTAAGACAGAGACTGAGCAAAACTGGCATCTAAGGAAGAGACCCAAAGACAATCTCAATGCTGTCCAAACATCTTCTAAAACTTTTTAAGCTGCAGCACACTTGGGTAATCCATGATCCAAAGCACCCCAGTCCACCTTTGAACGGCTCAAAAGAAGAAAATGAAGTTAAGGTTCTGAAGTGGCCTAGTCAAAGTCTAGGCTTAAATCTGTCTTGAGATGTTGTAAAAATTGTTATTCTGCTTGAGATGCTGCAAACTGGTCGTCCGTGCTCAGAAAGTCTCCAGTAAGGCTGAACTGAAAATGTTTGATGGCAGGATGAGGTCAGCATGAGAGGCAATTCATTTGGGGACAATTACTTGATTACTTGTTTACAATGTTGCAAAAAATAACCTCATTGTTCAAGTTATTCTTGTCTGATACGTTTCATTTCTAATATTCAACGGTTTGACAAAAACTAACAAAAAGATCCGTGAGGTGGCAAGTACCTGTCACAACACTGCATGTTTCATATATTTTCTTTGTGTACGATTGGTGCTTGTGAATGTTTACCCCAACAGATGCTCAGTATTTCAAGCAAACTTTGTGCATTCAGTTATATTAAATAGCAAATACATGCAGAAAGGCCTGTGCTGATTGAAAAAAAAAAGACCAATTTTTTATGCGGTAATAGTCTAAAGGCCTATTGAAACAGTAATGCAGCTCACCTCAAGGAGTGCAAACAGCCAGAAAAACAATAGAGATTCATCAGGCAGCAGCTTCTAAAGCTTCGGATCCTGACAGAGTTAAATGAATTGGTCTATCAGTGAGACACCTGAGAGAGAAAGTCTTTGGGAGTCTGTCAAGATAAACTCCGAAGGATCTAGAGGAGGGAGCGTTGCAGCAAGGTCATCGTCACATTGCATCAAACGACGGGCGCCGGGAGGGAAGCTTTTGTTCTGTTGTGTGAAGTCCCATTCGCCAGAGGTAACAATTAAGACTCATCTGTCAGCACAACACCAATGAGTTCATTTGTGATTCCACGCCGAAGCTCCCTCTCCGGCTCGTTGAGGTTTTATAGGTGTCAGTAAAGTCGAGCATGCTCTAATGAACACCGTTTTCTGTCATAAGTAGCTCTCATAATTCTCCGCTGGTCGTCTGGTGGAGAAAGGATGAAAGTTGTGGTGGTGCGTCACATAACTTTGGCACCAACCAATCTCCTGGTGAACCTGCTGTTCCCGGGTCGCCCTCTCGGCTCCAGTGAGCCTAATCAGATGTGACAGCTCTGGCCCGATAAAGTGGAGGTCTTTAACAAGTCCTCTTTTTTGTTGAGTTGGTGCGGCGGGCAAACTGAAGATTGCATCTCCCATCTTAAGGCAATTTCTTTCTTGGGGTTTCGTCGTGGCTTGATGTTTATTTTTTATTTTATCATAGCTCAAGGTCAGAGTTAGTTGTCAAGGGTTATCACATAATTAACTTTGCGACGCTTAAAGCGGCAACAGAGGCAACGCAGCTGCTGTATGTGGAGTAAATTAGGATGCAAATGTGACAACACGAGAAATGTAAGAGCAACGTATCCTGGAATCAGAGCCGCATATTCAAGCTGCACTTGAATGAGTGGGGAGCTGTTTGTGATTTCTGCTTGTGGGAATAAGAGGCTGCGAGTCAATTCCAGCAGGTCTGTCGGAGACTGTGGCAGCGAGATAAAGACAAGGCAACATTGTATGAGTCTTGATCCTGACGCGGCGCCCTCTCCCCTCGTCCTCTGCTTGGGGATTGCTCTCTAATACATTTACAATGTAGAGAACCGCCCCCCCACCCCCACCCACCACTCTTTCATTGTCCTCTCACACCCGCCGCGCAAAGCAAAACGCAGAGAGAGAGAGAGAGAGAGAGGATCCCGAACATTTTTTTCTCCATTTCAAGATTACACTTTGGCTGATTCCTTGTCCCTTCCTCTGGTCTCCCCTCTTATAAACTCTTTCATTTCATAAACATCTGTTGGCACAAGGGAATCCCTAATCTCTCAAGGGCTTTCTTTCAGATTTCATTATTGAGACAGAATGCAGATTTGAGTAGCTGCAGATGTAGGCCTGGTTTTATACCCGCTCCCCTCCGAACCCCCCGCCCCCAGTCCTTATTTTATTTTGATGGATTTATGGGGAAAGTAATCTAATGCCAGTCATACACTAAATTACAAGTGTTTCAGATGAACTTGTTATGGCTTCTGGGATGAGTTTACTTGACTCTTGTGTGTTAAGGCAGCTTGTCAGTCATGGCTTTTCTTCCTTTCTGGAGGGAATACGTACAGCACTAAAGTGGTGAAGTAAAACGACACTTAAAAGGGGGCATAAAGCAATTTTCATCATGAGTTCATGAGGGGAAAAAAAACTGTTTTGGCACTTAAAATGAATCTGATTTGCTCACTACATATTAGTATTAGAGACTTGAAGCAATGGATTATGTCGCTGCTTTTCCAGTCTTCAAGATAACTTTTGTTTTTTTTTTGTGTTTTTATATATTGACCAGATTTTTTTCCCCCATTTTCCAACATGTCTAGATATGTTTGATAACCACAGTGACATGAACAATTTTGAATCCTCAATTTAACGTTCAGATTTTATTTAAAGATGTTCAAATATCGGTGTTCAGTCTCCTTTTTTTAAATTAATTAATGGAAAGAAAGAGATTAAAACAAACCTAAACAGCAAAATTTGAAATGATTCCACTCATTAAAAAAAGAACAAAAACATATTCTTTGCTAAAGATAAAGGCAGGATAAAGATGTGAAAGGCTTTAGCTGTTCATGGTCCCATGTCCACACAGAGACTGCATTGTAGGGGACCCTGAACATTTTATGTATTTATTTTTTTACTGTCCAGGAGTGAGAATGTCACTTTGTCATATTCAAGTGGATCACCACAAAAGCAGAAAGCTCAACAGAACAAGGACACTTCTGGAAAAGCTTCAATACATCACAGATGTATTGTTAATATCTTAGGATTTTGCAATCCAAACAGAAGACAGAAGAATAAAAGACAAAAATTTGAACCTTAGCTGAAGTTTAGTAGGTCAATTTATCAAGTTTGAATGCAGCTCTTTTAAAAAAAAGTCTCATTTTTATTGTGAATGGAATAGAACACAATCATTCACTTTTTTTTTTTTTTTTTTAAATTAAGTAGTAGTCAAGGTACATGCTATTTTCCTGAAGTCGTTCTAGTTGTCCGCTGTCCTTGTGAAGCGCCTCAGGCACATGAATATTCAGGCAAATTTATACTCTCGTTAAATCTCATCTAATGGAGTTCACATGACACAGTTTCCGTTTATACCTACTGTATATAGTAAGAGGAGAAAAACTTTATTGCCATCACTGGCCAGCTCATAAAACTCTGCATGAAAACTTGTCACAAGAGCAAAAGCAGCTCAGGCTCCTACAGCCTCCCTCCGGGGACCGAACAAAGCAATGGCCTCCATCCCGTATCAGCGGCATCGCCTGGACTGGGAACGTAATTGGGAAGCACAATAAAGAGAGCAGAGAATGAAGTCTAAATGGAGATAGGCACTTATAATGGAGTCTCATGACATTTTGAGTAAAGCGACTTGATGAATTAGTACATTAAAGGGTCATTTTAGCTTGCTCTTCCGCTTTTGGAGAATCCAATTAAGTGGATTCACACATAGAGTCATTTTTGATTTAAAAAGAAAAAAAGTGCCATTGTGTATAGGGACTACAGTTTGGTTTTGATGCATTTTGACATCACAGCTACTATTCATCAACTTGCTAAAAAACGATTTTTTTTTTCCTGTGTCCTTCGAGGAAGTATGAATAAAAAGACGGAGTTGATGTTTTATGCTTGGTTAAATGTTTCCATTAAAAAAAAAAAAAACAGGCAACTCTATTCAAGATTTTAGCACTTTAAAATAAATCGTTGGTGTGGAGTTAATTTGTCTTTTATGTTTGCACCCATTGTGGATTCTGGTAATGGCTGACAGCAGAGACTCTTGTCCGTTCTCAGGTGTAGAACTGCTCAGTTAAGACAAATGTTTTATTTCCAAGATGCATGAACGCTGATGCCCGTTTTATAATCTTTAACATGAAACCACACGCCATGGTTTCATGGCGTGTGAGCAGAAATTATGTTTTATTTCCTTTGACTGTCATAAAAATGTCCACATCAAAGTGCCGCGCTTATCCAAACTCGCATTCCATGAGTTCTGACATTTAATGGATGGATGGATGGATGGAGTGTTTATATGTGCATAGTTTCTTTCTTTCATAATATTCAAAGAAAACATTGGTTGGTCCAATTCATTCTAAGAGAATGAATTTATAAAATCATCTGATTTGCCAAATTATTCATCACAATTTGCCAAGTTTCTGCAGAAAAGCAAGAAATCTGACTCATTCACTTTCACCGTCACATTGCTCTCAATGAAGCATGTTTACTAAAAATATATAAAATCTGATGAGAAATACAAAAGCTTTTTTAATGTAAACATGGGTATATACAGTGTTATTACAACAGGGAAAAAAATGAGGTTGAATTCGTGCAAATATACACGGTATGGATCTGGGCTCTCCGGGACGGTTAAGCGTCCATCAGAGAGGCAGCCTAGGGGGAGAAACTGTCTCTGCGGCAGCTGGCTTTTGTAAATAGCAACCTGAAGGTAAAAGTTTAAACAGTTTGTGTCCAGGATGTTGCAGAGATGTTAGCTTCCCTGTTCCTCTCCCTGGACTTTTACAACAACCAGATGGAGGGACAGTCGGCCCTGTAGTTTCTCTCTGCAGACCTAATTATTCACTGCAGTTTGGCCCTGTTGTGTTTTTGCGATTCAGCCAAACCACACAGTGGTGGACGAGCACAGGACAGGCTGAATAACGGCAGTGTAGAAGATGACCAGCGGCTCCTCGGCCAAGTTGGACTTTTTGAGAAGTGTAAGGAAGTGCAGGCGCGGCTGGACTTTCTTCTGAAAAATGTGCAAGTTTGACAACAGTGTCAAGTTTTGAGAAAAGGTGCTTCCGAGGAACCTGAGCGAGGAGAGGCACCGTGACAGTTGTCCTCTGGACGTCCACCGTCTTCACCGTCTAACCTCCAGGTGGTTCCGACCGGACCAGAGGACCAGCATGCAGACTCATCACTGTCAATGAGAGCGGCTGTCATTTTTAAACTATAAATAAATACTTTTAATACGCCATCTTCATTTTTCACACTTCTCCAAAATCCACAAAACACTGCAAAACATCCTGCACATAAAACAAAGCAAATCCTTTTCTTTGTTTCATGCGTCGTTTTAAGACTAGAAATCCTGTAATTTTCACAGACTATTGGATTTGCAAAGTAGGTTCTGAGGTTATGTGTCCTTACCGCCATCCTCCAACCCTAAACTGGTCTAAGTCATGGTACCTCTGCAACAACAGAACGTGTACTTACTATTTTAGAAGAATCTTAACTAATCTGATGTAAAACACACTCATGTCAGTTTTCTCCGTCAAATGGCTCCAATGGTTTCAAAAGATGACTTAAACCCTTGGTTCAGTCCTTATGGGAAAAAAAAAAACAGCTGCTTCTTACAATGGAAATACACTGAATGTGGATTTAAAAACTAGGTCTTTTAAAAATTTCTCCATTAAAAGGCAGCATTAATAACTGCTATCAAATTTGTTCCTAAGCTAATACTGAAACCATTTTCTGATTATATGTACCAAAACCTGGGACTGCATGTTCTTTTTAAATTATGTAGCACATTTGCAAAAGCATTTCATTTATTATGGATTGATATAAATTGTAAAAAATGGTTTAAAAAAAAGAGGGAGAAAACAGTGAATGATCATTGGTTGTGTGGACAAAAACTCCTTGTTTCCAGAAAAAAAGGAGAATAGAAAGAATGGTTGCAGAAAAACAGTAACAGTACTTTATAAATCAGTCCTTACATCCAAGACATGTTGAATACATTCTGATTACACAACAATTTAATTCTTGACTGTAACATCAGAAGATGGCAGCAGGGAAACCGTCAACAGCAGCAAACTGAGTATTCAGTTTACTCAGGTTTACCAAAACAGGAATCAAAAATTGAACAAAATGTATTTTGTCAAACAAGTTTCCATTTCAGCTGCAACATTTGGATAATCTGAATGTGACCTAAACAGTGAAACAGGCTCCATCTGCCTTGGATGTTTTCTTGACATACTTTGAGCATTTTAGTACAAATAGTGAAACAGACCTGATTATTGTTGAAAATACCCAAATGTATTCACTCTTTTTTGCAAAGGTTTAATGCTATGATTTAGTTATGTTAAAACCGAATCATAGCATTAAAGTGGTTCTTTAAAGCTGAACACATATTTCAAACAGGATGAGTTGTCTTTTGTCCAAAGGTCATGTAAAATGTGTGGCTTGAAACTAGTTTTATGTGAAATCATAAAACTAGTTATGTTTTATGATGTTTGGCTCTTTACAAGATTTTTGGCTCTTTGGATTGTAAAGGCTGCTGTTCTTAGAAATGTAACTTTCTGGGAAATGGCTTGAGATGTTGCTTCAGCTCTTAAATATAAAGTTCTTTCCTCAACATGACGCCACTATGCTGTACTTCATGGTTGTCCTCCACATGTAGTGAATTTCATAAATCCGCAAATAATTTTAATTCTGCTTCCATCAAATTTCTCAAACATTAAAGTGTCTTTGTCCCTTTGTGCCTCTGGAAACCATAATCTGACTTCTCATGTTGCTTTTGGGGTGATTTCTTCTTCCTCTCTGAATGACCTTCCAGCCCATTTTGGTAAACGACGTCTGTGTGGATGACGGTTCCCTTGCCAGTTTTAGCCGTCATCTTCACAAGCTCTTCTGCCGTTGTTCAAAGGACGGTGCACACATTTCACAGCAAAACTGGTTTATATTTGTTCATAAAGCCAATACTGATGTGTACTAATTTCAGTGTATTCTCCATTTACTGAGAGTTTTATAAAATCTCCAAAAAAGATATTCTGTCATTATTTTGGCAACTTTATAATAATCATTTATCTTGAGAAACTAAGAGTAAAAATCCTAGCTTTATATTGGGATTGGGATTTTATGAAAGGCTTGTAAAAGCCAACAGTGGCACCCTACTCCATGCTTTATTAGCATATTTTAATAAGACAACCATGCACTCTCCACTCGCTCCCCCCAAAAAACTAAATTACAATAAATGACTTGTACTTTAAAACCAGTGACCCAAAGTGACAGTTTTTAAACACATTATGAGTTCAAAGAACAAACACAGCGCTGTTTATTTGGTGTGCTTTGATCTCAACGCGGTGTTAGTCGGACTTTTCCTTGAATACACACATAAATACAGTGGCCGACTTGTAATTAGCCGCTGTGCAGTCTTCCCGAGCCGCACCAGGAGACGATCCACACGAGCTCGGCCGCCGAGAGAGATGCGTGTTTACTGTATTCCTCTGAGCGGCTGACCGTGGAGGCGCTCATTATACAGAGTCATGCTGCTGATGGCATCATTGTAACCAGGGAGCGGACAGAGAGGGGGGGTGTCTACTTCTCACACTGTGCTAATTTGGCTAAACCGAAAGAAGATTGCATTGATTTATACGGTGGGAATCTTATAGCCAGTTGTGAGGACGCCGAGCTATGAAGAAAGGAACGCAGCTGGGTGGCCCATCAAATCCCTAGAAAGTAGAAGAAGTAGTAATTGGTTGGAGTTTAAATTGGCCCCCATGCAGAGTGCAGACTAAGTTACCGGTTTCCCCCAACATTGCAGGTTGTTGGAGTAAAGAAGAGGAAAAACACTTTGGTGTGGTAATGAAACATGAAATTACAATAAAAAGGGAGGCATTAATCTCCTCGGGGCGGGTTTGGGTGGAGGACTCGGGACAGGGGTGAGGCAGCCAAGCAGTTTAACCCCTCTCCAATTAGCTGTGAAAAGTCCTTTGATTCCAGTGCAGCACCACAGACCAACATGTCCCTCAACCCTCATTATTTTGCAGCCTAATTTTTCGACGTGGCTCGCAGTATCTCCCCAGATGTAGCACTCGTGTTAATTACTGGTGCAGAGCCGCAGCGGAGCAGTCAGGGAAGCAGAGACGGATGGTGGGGGTGGGGGAAATGTTGGAACATAGGAGTGGGGGAAAAGCAACTGGACTTTGGTGAATTCACGGGAAAATCACCAAGGACCCATGAAAATGAATGAATATTATAAAATGGCAATGGAAATTACATGTGCATTGGGAGAGTGGGCTTATAGGTCTTCCTAGAGAGAGGGAAACGGAATCAAAATAGAGGGAAATTGGGTAGGAAAATGCCTAATTCATCCATCCATACTTTCCGAAATAATGTTCTTGCCTTTGTAACATCTCACATTTGTCTTGTTGCAATTATAAACTGTAATCTATTTTATTGGGATTTTATGTGATAGACTAGGTGTATACAACAGGTGTCTACCAATACAAATATGATAAGAGTGGCCTGAATTTTCACTCAGCCCCTTTCACTCCGATACCTCTAAATTAAATCCAAGGCAACCAATGACCTTCAAACGTCAAGTCAACTGATGACTGGTGTGCTTCTAAAATCTGGCTTTTAAGGCAGGGTTGCAAGAAGAACATGCTCTAATTAGATAAGACTACAATTCACTATGAACATACTGACAACATGGTAGTGGAGGTATCATGCTATGGGGATAGCGAGGAAGGACACTGAAGCCAAATCAAAGTTGGTGATGAAGTTAAATACAGGGTTTTCCCATTTTTCAGTCCTTCAAGCTAATTCCATAACATGCAGCTGCTTCATTTGGATTTTCTGGCATTTAAATTGAACCGTAACGTTTTGTGGGGAGTTGCACATTAAAGTTTATTCAAGACATGCCCTGTAAGCCGATTCCCTGACAAAGTTTGGAGTTCCATACACAAAACAAGACAAACAAACCAAAAAAAAATAAATTATCTCCTTATATTTCAGCTCTGGAGGATACCGAGGATGGTGACCAAGGCACTCTTTTCTGTGAAAAACATGACAGTTTCATTATTTAAATCACAGAGAAGCGTAAGCAAAGTAAAAGGCCAGGGTGAGGGGCCACTGACTGAATCTCAGCAAAAAGCTCATAAAATAACAAACAGCAAGAAAAGCATTCTTTCCCACTCTTCCTGTCTTACAATCTCACTTCATAAAAGTGCCAAGCATGGGTGTTATAGCCTCTACAGATTAGCCATAAAGCAATGCAATTACAGACAACTCGATTAGAGCATCCTTCCTGTGAAACTCCTTATTGTGGGCTTATTATCAAAGTATAGAATGCCACTTCATTACCGTTTATGAAAAGATAAAATAGGTGGATTATAGTCATTTTAAACCCTTTGATAGATTATTCTTTTTTACATTGTCGGTGCTCTGCATTTAAAGGGTAAGTGAAGCATACGTGCTTACAATGATTAAAAAAAAAAAAAACAAAGGATACAAAGGAAACTGTCTTTAAATTTAAATAACACAACCTGGAATATGTTGGTTGTCACAGCCGCTGCGTGTTTGTTCTGGTTTTCTGCCAGCTTCGTCTTCACTGCCTTTTAAGCATTAAAACCGATATTTATGACATGAAACGGATCCCTAATTTCCTCAAGTGCATTAGTGTTGATTTTACTTTTCATCGATGGAGCATGAAATGAAATGAAATGAAATGAAACATGGCAGCTCAATGTGAATCCCTGCCGTCATGTGAAACACCGGCGCGCATTTAAAACCACTGCAGCCGTTTAAACATGGCGCTTACATTTCACTGTGAACATTGTTTTATTTTGAAAATCACAATCTTGACTTTTTTCCCCCCCAAACATAACTCACAACTCAATGGCTAAAAAGTTCAAGGCTGGTTTCACTGACCGCATATTTTTCGAGGGTTTTAGTCGGACATAAATTTCTTCGTTGGTTTTCTTTTGCAAGCCTGATCTTTGTTTGAATGGAAAGAAAAAAGGAAGACTGACGTCAGGCAGGACAGAAACAGTAAAAGTCACCAATTTCTGCATCTTCTTCAGTGTTTCCATCAGCCTCTTGAAAGCTCCCATGGAAATCACTCTCTTGCAAATGTCCTAACACAGAGGAGCAGCACACACAATATGCTCTTGCATTCAACAAATAAAGACTACTGTAATGTAAAGTAATATTTCAGTGTTGTGATGAAGTGTCTTGTGAACAAAGAAAACTTTGACGACGTGTTTTAATGTTTTATCAGACATAATTTGAACCACCTCAGACAGCTCTGCCTCCAGTAAACCTGGCCATGTCCACAGCTAATTTGCAAAGGAAATGCCCCCTGCAGAAAACAATCAGAAAATATAAAATGTCAATTTACATGTAATAAAGTGAGTTTCTAACACTGAAAACTGATAGAAAAGTAATTTATTCTGTTTATTTATGTACTTTTTTTCCTGCCTTGATGGGTCATTGTGTAAAACAACTGTCTGCTGTTCTGCTGCACTATAAAAATGTATATTTCACAACCATTTGTGATGTGTGGTGCAAATGCTGAAATATGTACGACTTAATTTAACAGAAACCAATTTCACCCTAAACCGTGTGGCAACTGCAAAGGCTGGGGAGGTTTATATGGCTTGGTTCATTTTGGCTAAGCTAAAATTGGCTTAGTTAAGTCACAACATCGACAGAACTTTTTTTGTAACTAGTAAAACAGTAATTATTAATTGTTCGCGATAATGGAGGACAGCAATGTCTTTAGCTAAATGTTTGGTAATTTGTCATTTTACAAATAATCTGGAAATCATCTTGGCATTAGTACAGAAGCTCATATCCACTGCTACGGCTCTCCTGGTTTTGCTAGTAGCATGTCAGGTAGCATTGTACCCAGGTGTTTCAGAAGAAAAAAAATATCTTTTGCCCGAGCTAGGCAAAAACCAAACGACAACAAAAAAAAATCCATCTTAAATACAGGAGCTGCGGTAAAAATCTAATTTAAAAAGTATTTAGATTTCTGAATATTGACATTAAAGGTTATAATGTCCTTCAAAAAAAATAAATATGTGGATATCTGTTATATTTTCAGGGAGCGCAACATGAAGGACCTGCGCTGGAAATACAAAGTGTGGTCAGTGTAAGGTTGGAGCTTCACGTGACAAAGCTTTTATTTACAGATTTTTAACAAAAAGACATTTGCAAAAATTATGCACACTCAATAATCTGGCTATCGAAAACTGTCACAGCTGCTCCTGTGAGCCTTTGAGACGCATAATTACCCTCATCTCCAGATTTTGTGATTTTAAAGTGCGGATTAGAGAAAATCTGGGTAGAATTCAAATGTCTGCATACAGTGCTTGTTTTATAATACACTCAAAGTTTTAAGCTGTGTATTCATTCCACATTGGGAAAAACAAATCAAATGCATCAGACAGCCTTAAATTACACACACCAAAGAGAAGTGTGTGTAACCGTCTATCCTACCGCTGCTGTGAGATAATAAGGTCTTCTCTCTTATTTTACCTGTGTAAGTAAAGCCCCCCGGGTTTTATTTAAAGGCAGAGGAGGCAGTAGAGAATGAGAGAATGTAAATGGGTCACAGTTGAAGGAGAGCTACTGGGTTCCATTAAAACTGCTCTTGAAATTATCTATCTATTCATGCCTTGATTTACACAGTATATCGGGCGGTCAGCAGGTCACCGCCTCTACTGTACGATGGGAATGAAACAAACGGCCGCGCATTCCCCGGCCTCGCTACCCTGAAATAAAAGTCCTTTCTGATGATAGGATCACATTTGTAACAGCGAGGAATACTAGCAGTAAGTAGATAATACATCCATCTCACATCCTTCTTATCCAAAGCTATAAAAAAATAAAATAAAAATCTACATTAATTTAGCCAACAGCCCATTACAGCCAGCCTTCACATGTAAAGGTTCTGAAGGGCTGTGAAGAGGGTAAAGCCTGTAAATGAACGTCAAGTGTGTTAGCATTAGAAGAGGTGAGCCAGCTACTGGGAAAGGTTACCAGTTTTCCAATATCGATGAGAGGGGCCCCCGTCCATTTGTGTGATATTGAGCTTTCACCGTCAGGCCCATTTGCGTCCCGTTCCTCTGCACATTTTATCTGATTTACAAGGCTGCGCGTGTGCCGTGGCATCTATTCATCTGTGTTTAACATCTCAGGGGCCACAGGTTCACCTGCCTCTCCGTGTTCCCGTTGGAGCTCATTAACCGTCGTCCCTTACAGGAGCAGTCCCAGTTAATTACACAAATGGATGTGAACACCCCCAAAATGTGGAACGTCCCGCTTTATCTCCTAAAGCAGTTCAGATAAATCTGATTTGACGTCTCCCCAGCAGGACCGCGTTCGCGCCGCTCCTTCGGGGGCTTTCCTCCGTTTTGGCATCGTTCTCAGATATCAGTCAGCTATAGATAATAACCAGAAAGTGATTAGGAAACGCACTTTTTCCCCTCATGGTCTCCCAGTATTGAAAGTATTGTTAGTTCTTCAGGCACACGTTTGTTGTTTGTGCATACAAATTATCCTTCTTCTAGTTTGCTTGTGACACGGAACATGTCATAAGCACACAAAAAAAAAAAAACAGGAACATGTTTGGAGATTTGATCCAAAGTTGCATCATGCATGGACGATGTGTTATCTCCATTTAGTCTGGTTCAAATCCCCGATTCAGTCGACTGTAATAAGATGACGCTAAATAAACTCCTGCCAATAGGAAGTGTGTGTTGCTGTTAAACATCGACGTTATTAAAATATACTGAAGAGAATTACTTTGGATCACCGTTTGTCAAAGTAATTCTGAAATGTCGCTCTGCTGCATATGACTGTACACAGAGTTGGTATGAAATATCCCAGTAGGTGGCGCTGTGTTGTACCCCCCCCCCCAAAAAAAAATAACTAAAACTGCATAGTTACGGATGAGCAGGAACTTCAGTAAGTGTGTTTTTTATTCTGTTCTGCATACTTGTAACTTAAAATACATTATGAAATCCATATCTTACAGGAACGTAAATATATTTCGCTAACTTTTAAACCCAAAAGCCTGCAAAATGACAATTAATGGATAAACTATTAATATTTTTTCTTTGACGTTCGAGAGATAAAGCTAAAATAATGAAATGCACAAGTGAATGAGGTAATTAAAAAATGTTAAAAATATGCTGATTAGACCCTTTGATTCTTTATAGCATAAGTTGCTTAAAAGTATAAATAGAAGTCACAGGAGATGGAACTGTGCAGCGGCTTCTCTAATCTCGCTAAAAGTTGCATTTGCTTTCGAGGTAAAAAGACACGGAGGAATCTAAAAATATCCGTTTCTTATGTTAATTTCTGATTTTAAAAAGACATCACATGTTTGGGCTGCATAAAAACAGCCTCAGTTGAGGTTTTTAATAATACACAGAGGATTCAAATTTAGTGATTTTTTTTTGCTCTTGTTAGAGTCTTTAAGGGTATTGTAATAAAAAAGGAATTGTTATTTTCTTAAATAAAGCCAGTAAACAACTGACAAACTGCTAAGCCTGTGTATGTTTGCAAAATTTACTCGCTCTAGCCTTGTAGGTGAAATGTGTTATTTCCCTTCAGCCTTCAGGTACTTATTACCTCCCTGCAATCAGGAAAAAGAGCGAAAGAAAAAAAAGAGAGAGAGAAGGAACAAAAAAAAAAAATCCAAATAATTTCAGTAAATTCTGTGAACTGAACAAGAAGCCAAGGATGAGATTCAAAACATGAAAGGCATGAAAGAGGAAGTAAAGTGTGTGTGGGCAGATTGAGGATAGGAAGGAAAATGCAGGTGATTGTTACCAGTTTTCATCACGAAACTTGTAGAAAATTCAACTGGGAAGGATTGGTTGTGGCAAATTTTCAAGGTCATTTCTCTGGCTTCAGATAAGGAGGAGGAAATAAAACTCTAATCTCATAATGCATGACAAATGAAGGGGGATTTATTAGTTGGCCAGCTTTAAAAGGTCGCTGAAGATCAATAGATTAGTTAAGTTTCTGTTTTTATGCAAATATACGTTCATTTGTTCAGTTTTGAATGAAGTGACTTTAATATTCAGAAAAAAATTTGAAATTAATCTTTGGATTCAACTTACGAATGAAAGGTTTAGCTTACACACACACAAAAACAGTTACATTAATATTTTGATCAATATATTTGATCAGTTAAATTCAGTTCTACATGTGCTGCAGTTTTTAAGTTTGGCATTTAATGTTGAAAATAAAATCAAGGAATCCACAAAAGCATTACTGATGCATAAAATGTCTTGCACACAATTCACACACCCATTTTTACAATGACTTCCCCACATAAAATTGTAAGATATATTTTAAGCTATTTGAGGTAGGACTGTATTAAAATCACACTTTGAAAAAAAAATAGATTATTTTTTTAATCTCATCAGTCCCACAGGGCGGAATATATTCAATTACTTCACAAATTTTCTGTCATTTGTCAGATTTCATCAGTTCATCACCCTTAGATTTGTAAAGCCTTCCTACCTTTCATTCATTTAATATCACTGCTAATGTAATCTTCCCTGCCTCCTGACTGGGATTGGGTGCTCAAAGTGCTGCAACTCAGAAAACTGAAATGACTCATTATGGGTCTTTCAACAAAATAATGACCGTCTCCTTTTGTCAACAGAAGTGATAATTAAGGACGTGTGACCCTGGCCAATCCAGAGATACTAAAAGACGCCTCTCTGTGTTTGGTCCAACCTTGGAAAATGTTAAAGAATACAAAATGCTTTCCTATTTGCAAAAAGGTATTTACAGCACATGTGCAAATGATTGCAGTTCAAGTGTTTTATTTTTTTCCCCAGTGGAAGGTTATGCTTCTCTTGTAATGATATACATACATCTACAGTAGTGTAAGTTTCAAAAGTATAAGTCTCAATAAGCAATCGGTTTCAAGAACACTTCCAATAAGAAACACTTTTATGAATAAAACTTCCATGAAGAGCCCATCCTCTCCTAATGGATGACTTTCAGTTTCTGGTTTTCTCCGTTTTCCATCTTTTGCATTTAAATGTACGGAAAAAAAAAAAAAAAAAAGAATTATGATATATTCCAACAGCTGTGATGCAAACATTCAAGCCTGTGCTGAGTTTTCTGGACTCTGAAGGCAACATGCTAAACTCTGGTAAAAACCTGCAGAGACCCAAGGTTTGAGCATCTTTAAATACACAAGCAAAAAAAAAAAAAAAAAAAAAAAAAAGAAGAAATCTGGTTTCTCACCAAAACTCAGTCTACCTTGATGCTTTACTCCTCAAGGAGCCCCTCTTATTTATTACTTCATATCCACCTAGGAGGGTAAACTGATACCTTGCATTGGCTGCGTTCAAGTTCGAGCCAATATAAATGCTCAATTTGCGTCTCGACTCGCTTCCTGCAAGGTGGATGTAGCTGTTGTATTCAAACAGAAAGGGACAGAACTGTTTGCTTTTGAAATCAATTTTCCCCTTGTGGAAGAACAGAGACATCTGGCAGATCTACTAAGGCTTTTAGCCTGAGGCTAGACTAGTTATGAAGGAAATTTCTAAATTATGGTCTTTTTGTTTTTATCAGAGCAAAACACGAATAACACTGAAAGACATGGACGCACAACTGTTGCATCAGGCCTGCTGCACGTTTAGTTTTTATTTTTCCCGGTGAGTATAACAAGTGTAACGACCCTGATTAACTTCACATCGTGTTTTTTAAAGAAACAGCATGGAATGTGCCGGGGTTATTGTGAGATGCATTTTCATTCTTGAGTTGTTTTTGTCAAATTGGATCTCAGTAAAGTGTTGTGTCCTTGTGACACCGATTCCTACTGAAAAAATGTATTTTTAATCACCTTCTACTGTACAATTGTAACTTCAATACCGCTTTGATTTTTTTTTTTTTCCCCAAAACATGGTGTCAAATTTTCTTCACAATGTCAGACAAAATTTTTCTTTTTTATATATTTTATTCTTGCATAACTGATTAATACAAATTGAGTTCTAATGTTTGATCTATTGCTATTATTTAGGGGTTTTTTTTATTACTATTATTTAATGTCACTTTTTTATGTTGTTACGCCATTTTAAGTAATGACAGCAAACGATGTCCTTTATTTTTTATTTTTTTGGCCCTTCCCACTCCAGTTAACTGCTTCTTTAATGCTACTATTGTAATTTGATTATACCCTGGGATTAATTAGATTTAATCTCGCATTAAAATACAGTTAACGTGAGATTTTATCGTTTTCTGCTAGGCAGAAACATTTTCTCACGCACAGAACTTCGCCAATTTTTCTATAACGGGAAAGGGAAAATGTACATTCTGATTAAAAATATAAATAAATAAGTTAGTGTTTTCTTTTAAACATTTGATCAGACTAATTAATGAAGTCAACCCAGGACAAAACGCGTCCCACCCCCAAAAATCCAAAAGGGATTAATGAGATGGAAATTAAATTCCCATTTTGTGTGAGTTTAATTTTGGCAAAGAAAGACATCAGCTGGTAAACTGGGATTAAAATTTCAGATAATTACTGAATACTTGCTAACTCAAGTTATCCATCTGATCAAGAAACAATTTGTCCCTCTAATTTTCAGTCTGCTTGTTTTTGCCCATGCCATCATTTCCAACCACCCTGTTCCTCCTGACTGCAGAGAAAATGCAGCATTACCAGATGTGCTAAGGCACGGCAGGTGTCCATTTGAACGCCTTCTGGAAAACAAAGCTGTTTACAGAGATGCGAAGTCTGGGGAAAAAAGCCCCGCTGCGATAGTTTGCTGTAAGGTGAGAGAAAAAAAAAATGTATTCCCTATTTTTTGTCATTTGGCTCAAAGTTGGGCTTTAATGACTTCTCACTCACTGATGTGAGCTGCCTGAACCATAACAAAATAACATTTAAATGCTGTTAAAAGACATGGAGTGGAGGCTTATTGACATTCATGAGAATGTGAGAGTATATTTATCAAAAGGAGACAAACAAAAACCGTTTTTGGGATCTGACTCACAAAGCACATCACAAATAAGTGACTGGGATATTAGCTTTCTGCTCTCTATACAGCGTTATGGTAATGTGCAGATTCCAAACAGAGTGCTTCAGATGTTACAAACCAACCAGAGTGGCCAGTAAACCCAACAAGGTATTTAAATTTAAAAAAAAAAAAAAAAACACCCAGCGATGCATGGGGAAAACCTCAGCCCTCCCTTAATCTGCTATGTAAATAAAATAATTACATTGGCTGAATTAAAGTGGAATCTGTTGAGTTCTCAAGTGTATTTTTTTTTACCGCAACTACTACTGCTGCCATTTAGTAACTTTTAATGTTGTAAGGTGTTTGATGTATTAAAAAATATACACTGCTCAAAAAAATAAAGGGAACACTCAAATAACACATCCTAGATCTGAATGAATGAAATATTCTCATTGAATACTTTGTGCTGACAACAAAATCACACAAAAATCATCAATGGAAATCAAATTTATTAACCAATGGAGGCCTGGATTTGGAGCCACACACAAAATTAAAGTGAAATGTTCCCTTTATTTTTTTGAGCAGTATATATAGTTTTTTTTTTTTTTACTTGTACTTAGAAAAATGTCTGTTTTGTACACTGGATAACTTGTCATGTAAATACTAAATGCCTTAACATCAAAAGAAAATAGAAACAGCCATGTCTGGAAATGTATTTTTGTACTACTAACCAAAATAATAGCACAAAAATAAATAATAAAATGCCAGGGGCAGGGTTGTCTTTTTTTTTTTTAACAATTGTTATTATCAAGAAGGAATCGATGGCTTTATATTAAAGTGACTTCCACCAATTTTTCAGCTAAATGTCAGCTAGATTGTCTGATTCCTGGATATCATGGGTTTCTATCGGACTGAAAAGCTCCCAAATCTCCTCCTGATCTTGGCTTTATGAGTTTTATGACACTATATGAAGGAAATTTGGCTGGTTGCAGAACAAGCTGCCTGTTTGCAGCCAAACTTTTTTTTTTTTTTAGATTTTGCAACCAGCATGTTTTGGAGGATCATCAGAAACTGTCTAATTATAAAGAAGTTGAATTTCCAATCCCATCTTTTGGCTTCATGGTGTCCTGTGTTCTCCATTTAATTTAAAACCTAGCTTAGCATCCGACACAGGACATCCTGTGCAAACTGGAGGACCAATAGTAAAAAATTTGAAAGGAAACAATTTTTCATTTGAGGTGCACCAGGTTACATCATGTACAGTTTTCAAGTAGCACATCACTGAAAAACTGCTTTTACGTTTCTCCAGCCACACCCAGGTCTGATTATCATCTGAATTTTAGAATCAATTAATAACTTAAATAGTACTATGACAACATGAAGTAGGCAAAAAAACAGCAAATTATTCCCCAATTTAAAAATAACCCAAGAACAGACCAAAAACAAAAAGTCACTGATGAAGCTGATCAACAAATACAAGAAGAGATTCATTTCTAGAATGGCAATAACATTTTTTCCAAAAGGCTGTTTTGTTTTAAAAAAAAGTTTTGATGCTACCGAATTTAATGAACATTAAACTTGACCAAATAAATAGTGGAGAGAAAAATGGGAGACATGCAGCAAATGTACCGAGACGGAGGATCAAAACTAGGAATGTGGCCTCTGCACACGGTGGAGCCACCTAATGCACCAACGCACTGCCTTTTATCAAAATACAGATATATTTTTTTCATTTTAAATCTAAATATACTAATATACATTTCCACTTTCTTCCTTTGAATGCATTGTTTTCTACTAGAAACACCAGATTTTTCCCACAGCTGGATTCACATAAATTCCCATTTCAACCTTGACAAACCTAGAAAATGTTTCAGCTAGACTTTGAAGGTTAAATCTCCTCAGTAAGGAAGTAAAACATGAATCATTCTCTATTCTGCAAAAACGCAACATTCACAACTTTACACAGCTTCTTAAATTTGTTTTAAAATAAAAACCAGTCATTCTGAACTAAACTCGTTCAGGAATGCTTCCTAAATGAGCTACGTTGTTGTTCAAAATTACCGTATTTTCCGCACTATAAGGCGCACGGGATTATA
>NW_015112852.1:397166-406067 GCF_001443285.1 Poecilia latipinna
TATAATCCCGTGCGCCTTATAGTGCGGAAAATACGGTAATCATCTCCATATCCTTCAGATTTAATTTGAGTCTCAAAATGAATTACAGAGAAAAGAGAAAACGTATGTTCTAAAGGATAGTATTTTAGAAAAATGCTAACAAAATGTTATAAAATTAAACAGTTAAATTTTTATCTGCCATACATTAACTCACTTTATCAAAAAGAAAAAAAAAACATGTTTTTTCCAGCAGATCCTTCTCTCTGCCATGTTTGATGCAAGTTTTACATTTTACTAATTTACCAAAAGAAAAACCAAGGTAAATATCTTTGTTTTGATTTGAAGTTGCTCCCAAACTTTTTGCTCCTCTGACATGATTAACAAACTTCTCACAAAAAATAAAGATCTGGAAAACTAATGAGTGTGGGTCAGAATCACAACCTTTTCTAACGTTCCGTCACAAGAAATGATTTTGTTAGTTTCAAAGATGCAGTTCACTCAAATTACAGCAACAAATAAATAATTAAAAAGTAAACCTTCTCTGAAGCAAAAAAAAAAAAAAACAGCTAATCATTTACTTTGACAATCACTTTTTCTTTAACCTTTATATGTTTCAGTGTGAAACATTGTGATTACAACTTTTATGACAAACAATCGACAGATGACTGAAGTTGTAATCCGCGGCCATTAATTATCGCCAACAGCTTGGTTGTGTGATTAAATTTGATTAGTCAAAGAGGCTCATGATGTATTCCCTTCTTGTGCCAGATGTCTTAATAATTACAGTTACTCTGGTTCCAAACTTGTGCCGAGGCAATTAACAGCTATGCAGGTGTCTTCTGCTGCTTGGACTGCTGCCCAGATGTATGCCTCTCTTCAGGATTTGGTCAGATTAGTGCCATATGTGAGAGAAATGGTGGGTTGTGGAGTTAGCGGTTTATATTCATAAGGGTTCCCAGCAGGTTGGTTTCTTAAAATGTGTTTTTATCTTTCGCGGAAGTGCATTTCAAAGAGGATTTAGAAGAAATTAAATGAATTCTCCCTCACTTCCTTTACAGGTCTGCAGAGACTGGCGTGTATTTTACCATACATATATAACTTTAAAAAAAAAAAAAAAAAATGTGGGATTTATTGAAGAATTTTAATTAAATTGAATTAAAAAATACCTTACTAACAGCAAAGGAATGTTAAATGTTGTTGTAGCTCAACATTTAACAAATATCTTCCAGAAACATGTGGACGATGATGAAGCAGTGAAGAAGACACATTTTCTTCATACATGACTCATTTACTTCTGCCACTCCTTTTTAAGTCTCTGACCGTGTGGTCAGAAAGCCGGGCAGAGAAATGGAGTCAGGATTATCATCTCTGCCTGTTACGATGAACAGAAGAGATGTTTGAACTTCTCTTTGGCCCTGCTCCGCATCCATGAAGCCTCTTTTTCAACTCTGGTCATAGTTGAGCTTTGGAAATGTAAAGCAGCTTCTCCTGGTTGTAAAAAAAATAAAAAAATAAAGCAGCTTGTCACCATAGTTACACATGGTAACTACTACTGTTGAAAAGTTTAAAAAAGGGTAAATCCTTCCAGCTGCGCAGCTTCCAAAGCCAGAAGGAATAATTGTCCCAAAAAGAAGCAATGCCTCAACTAAAAAAAAAAAAAAAAAAAAAACATGATGCATTAACTTCATTGCAATATATTATATAAACAAAAGTGGCTGCACAATTTAAAATGTATTGTTGATTATTTGCATTTCCCCCTCATTAATACTTGGTGAATGTTCTTTATCAAGTTGCAAAGAGACCGCACACTTTCTGCATCACCAGGCTTTCCAGCTGGATATTTACACGCTCTGGTGGAATGGTAGAATTAGTTTGAATTCGCTGGTCTCTTGGCATAGACCTGGGTTTTAATCACAAAGCCTGAATATTAAATGGGGTTGCTGTATAGCCCATTGCAGAAAGCTTAGTGCTGCTTTATGTCATCCACTCCAAAACCACACATTTGATGCGTCTCTGGGATCATTATCATGTTGGAAGATCCTGTGATCTTCTAGCCAGCCAGCTGGGGGATTTAAAGTTTTTAAAAAATATATTGGTTAGTAATTCACAATATCTAATGCATCAGTGTCACTGCAAGCAAAACAGTCTCACATGTTTAAGTTTTAACCATCTGATAAAAACCGTCAAACACAAGGGAAAGACAGCTGTTTGGGATGTTCAAGAACCAACCAGAAATCCAGATGCGCAATTTCTAATGTCTCTATTGGCAGTTAAAGCTGTTTTACATCTGCTTGGACTGAGAAGAAGTTGGTCAATTCAGAAGTCCTCTCTCTGGAACCAACACCAACTAAAATTTGCAGATCCTTTTAAGCTAAACTGAAAATCGTGAAGAGAAACATGATAGTCAAACTGAGTCTCGGGTCGTTTTTGCCACCATGAGAAGGATTACATGTGGAGAAGTCAAGGTGATACATTCAAACCTAAGAAAACTGAACTGTCAAGCATGGTGATGGAAGCATCATGCAATGGGACTTTACACGCTGTAATGACGCCGTCACTGATGAGTTCTACATAACGGCTGGAAAAATAAAGAAAGAGCGACTGGATGGCTGAAACTTAGACACTCCTGGTTGTTTGCACAGCAAAAGTAGTTTGGAAAGGACTCAGTTGTACTGAAAATGTAAAAATCAGTGTTTAAAAGCTGGGTCCTGTGTCAGGAAAAACGATTTGCATGAAAGAAAAAGAGTGACAAACATTCCAGCCAAAGTTAAATCAGAGGCTTAATTACTACAAAATACACATGGTTGAGGTCTTACAATTCTTCTTCCAGGGTAGAATTAGAATCATTTTGCAACTTACAACTGTGAATGTTTACATCATTAAAATATATCACTCATATCTATGATCGACATGTGACAGGACAGTGTAGGACACGTTGCTGTGTGGGGATTTAGTTTCCTTGAACATTTGCGAGTCGCTGCAGCCTTTTGCAGCCCGGGATTTATATTTACTGACGATACACATCGCTGAGGAACAAACGGGCGATGGAAACGCTCTGAAATGTTTATCTTCATTTGCTGATCTTAATCTGTGCAAATTTGCGGCAGAGCAAACAAAGGGGAAACTTGCTGCAAACACGGCTTGATGTTCCGCTGCAGTCGCCGTCGGTGGGCGCTGGAGGGGGGGAGGGGTGTTTGGAAAGAAAAGCAAAGAAAAAGACAGCGACTAATCAAAACAAATGCAATGCATTAGTTTACAAGTGCACAGGCCTTGGCCTGGACGCAAGATGTCTCAGCCCAATGACTTCCTCATTTAAATTATGACCGGGCCGAACAACACCAGTTAGGACCACGACCAAGTAGCAAAACAAGTCAAAGACATTTGCCTAACTAGCAAATGTTTCCTATTATTTTCTTTTCTTTTTTTTTTTTAATGTTTCCCATGCAGCCGTTTATAACAACTTTCTTAAACTCTCATGAATATCTGAAGAAAAAGAAGCCCCATGTTAAAAGAAGCATAATAATCATATGCCGTTGCGAGGCTAAGTGATTTAGTGACTTTGAGCCCTTTCACACTTTATTCTCTTTAAAAAAAAATGAAGCTGATTAATAGTGGTGGTGGGAGGCACATGGCGCAGCATATTTCTCTCCCTGCACAGCCTATTCTTTGATGTTGTTGTTTTTGTATGTTGCACCTCCCAATCATTTGAATATCACACGCAGAGGGGGCTCCTACTCGGCCACTCGCTGCGCCTTTGTTGCCGTGATTAAAGCAGGTGTCGCGCAGGGTTGTGTTTGTTAATGACAGTTCGCATTTAAATAGCTGTCACTCGTCTGTCAAGGGGAGGGAAGGAGAGGGAAATGTTTGTTCCTGGGCCTCCAATGTACTCAGAAATGCATCTCTTTTACATAAGCTTAACCTAGCTTTGCAAATGAGGCGGCAAAAGTTTTACAGGAGTTTACCTGTTTAAAAAAAAAAAAAAAAAAAAAAGACTCTCCAAAGATGCTGGCGAGTGATGAAAGTCCAAACTTGCAGAACGAAGGCAAAGTGCAAGCTAACCCAGTTGAAAGTGTTGACTTGTAAGTACTTGATTGCACGATTAGGAAGTGTGTGTATGTTTTATTAATGTACATTTCTATTGCACAACATGGACAACCTTTAAAAAAAAAAAACATGGTGCAGCCAAACAGAGTAAAAAGTTGCTATACAGGAATTAAAAGCTTTAAAAGTAGAAATTAGTAAAAGCAAACCTACTTGGATATAGATGCGTTATGGGATCTGGTTTGGTTTTCGCCTGGCACAACATGTTAGGACTTCTGTTGCCAATTATCTTAAAAAAAAAAAAAAGAAAAAAAAAAAAGAAAACATGCATTTAGTGTCAACACATGCAGCCATGTTTAAAATAATAGCAGTCCAGTATCATTATCCCCTGTTGAGGTACAAAATATACATTTCTACACTGAATAATTTTTAGGTATAGCAAAGTATTAGAAAAAAACAGCAGACTCAACAAAAACGACATCAGTTTGGCAATTCAGTTATTAACAGTTCAAAATACGGACAGTATGCAGTTTAATCAACTCGGTTCTGTGAAAAAAAGCAGCTGTTCTTCTTTTAGGTTGGAGGTAGTAAATATTTTGCTGGTTGCAGAGCATTTCTCACTAAATGTCTGAGCACAGCAGCTCATTCCAGACATTGTTCAGAAGAACAGCACAGTGCGCTGAAACAAGGGCACAAAGTGAAAATCTGCTCTGTGAAGATGAAATGTTATGATGAAATTATTCCAAACCCCGGGATGAAGAAAATTCACAAGCGTCATTCAAATGGATGCAAGAATGGAAAATATGGCAAAGAGCAATGCTTAGCACTGGGTTATGAAACATGTTTTCATCTGTATTGTTACAATTAAAACACCGTCACGTGAAACAAAGCTATCAACAAGGGTTATTATGCAGTCTCAGGTAAACTCTGCCATTTTTTAAAACAATCACATAACTACGTTGCCTTTAATTGTTATAAAAATGCTGTATATGCACCTCAGTCATGCAGCTGGGATAAACAGTCAGTAGAGTGGCTGGGCTGATCCTCACAGATAAAGAGCTGCATCACCTAGAAGGAGCTTTGACTGGACCTGTTGCGCTGACAGAAGTCAGTCCGGTAGTTTTGGTGTCTGATCAGGATGCCCCACTGTGGAAATACCAGAATTCAACTGTATAATCGATGGAAACACCTAAGGATCATTCTTAATGAGGTTTGGAAGGAAGACATTGAAAAGTTTCTATGGTAATCTCCAACAATGCAATCGCAAAAACAGAATAAACTTCAGGTTGACAATAAGAAAACTAACAAATCAGAATCTTAAGTCGTTTTTCCTGATGGCATTTGTAGAAATAAAATCTCGCTACCATGTTTGAAATTACAACCCTGCTCTCACTGTGCCGTTCTGGTTCTGCTGCAGATTTCTTCCTGTTAAGGGGGAATTTTCATGTTTGTTGTCGCTACATGCATGCTCAACGGGCGGGATCTGTCAACACATGATTGTCCAGGAGCGACTTGCAGCAATCTGCTGGGTTTCCTCATAAACACCCACATATATAAATAAACAAACCGAATTATTTGACGTTAAGAATAATAATCATTTTATTAATTCCAAAAAAGGAATTAATTTACCTTTTTTTTGCAAAGTGCCTGTAGATTACATTTATTTTAAAGAGGATTTATTGGGAATGTTACCCGTTTGTGCCATATTAGCAGCTACATGAATGTCATTTAATCCATAAACACCATTATGCAGTAGCTCATAAGAGCAAGTAGGAAGTGGTTGCATCGACTCATTTGAATACAAGGGAGCTTATAGATCTCTCTTACATAAAGGTACAGCCCCCATGGTTTTATTTATCACCATGCAGACAGTTCTTGTATTTGTGGCTGCCACCAATCCCAGAAGTCAAGATTTAATGTGCTGCAGAGTGTGTCATATTTCCTAAAGTTTGCCTGCATTTTAATACCGCATCTGAAAAACAGAGTGAGGAGGCCCTTAGAGACTGCAGCGTGGCGCCGTGTAGCATCTTTTCAGAGAAAAGTGACAACAAGGAGGCAACATGACATTATTCTCTACACTAAAACAGGTGACATTTGTTAGTTTTGGGTACATATATATGTGTTTTTTCAAAGGAAGGAAGAATAATGTTAAATTATGCCTTTCTGCGAGTATTAAATCTGATCACTTGGTTGCATCCGAATGTGAAGAACAATTGTTCCGTCCTTGAAGCGAATTACATCTTGCATAAAGGGTTTCTGCTCCGTTTTATTGTTTAACTGACCTTGGTGGGTCAAATACAGTCACTTGTTCAGTCATGACTAACTTTCATCATAAAGTTAGTAAAACGAAGTGTAAGGGGGAGAAAATTGCCTTCTGGAAGTAATTAGCCATAATCATGCTGTTCTCTTGCATTTGGTGGCATTAGCTTACCTTCACTCTTAATCAGGCTTTGTTTATAGGCACCCAGGGGCGTTGGAAATTTAAATGCAAGCGCTAAAACTGTTCCATAGATGTCCATACAACAGATTATGGAGCAAAACAGGTGTTCTGAGCAGACATTAGTGCTTGTTGATGACATTAGCATTGCTGCTAGCAAAGAAGTTGAATAGTTGTTTTTTTTTTTTAGTTGTTTTTTTTCCCCAGCTTGACAATGCCATTCGTCATGTGTGCTTAAAGTTGCTTTCTGAAAGAAGAAAACAGATATGCGAGGCTTGACTCTGCCCATCTATTGGTTTACAAATATGTACCCCGGTCAGAATCTAATTCTGTTTATTAGCGCCGAGGAACCAGGTTGCTCATTACGTTCACCTATTGATCGCCTCAGCCTGACAGAAGGGAGATTAGCAGTCAACTTTAAACACCTCAATCAATAATCATCTCCCTAATTGGGTATTAGCAACAAGAAAGTGGACTCGCTTGTCACACAAACGAGGAAAAACGGACGGAAATTCACCATCTTCCAGCACGAGTCTGGTACGTTATTCATCCAAAACATGCCCTTGTGACTTCAAGTTTAAATTAGAGTGCCACCCTAGAACTGTGATGCTTGAGCCGTCGTTGATTTGTCATAATCCTAAACCTTATTGAATTGTGCTGCAAATCTCCAAAGACGGCGCATGTTTGCATTCATTTGCCAGCTTTCTGCAGCACGCTGCTTAAAGATTCACAAGAAGTAATTAATAAATCTGAGACAAAAAGAAATTAATGTCAAATCTCATTTAGGATATTAAAATATATTTCATAACGTGAGAGCGCCACACACAAAAGTGTTTGGAATATAATTCAGAAGGTGTGTCTGCAACAGAAAAAGCACTGCACATCACAAAGTAGAACAAACACACTGTGAAACATGGTAGTGGCAGAATTATGTTGTGGGTTTGATTTTCTTCAGCTGGAAATGTGCTATTATAAATGCTGGAAAGCTTAAGATGAGGAGTCAAAGTCGGCATCCAAATCAGTAAATGGATGGATCTACTGGGAGGAAAGCGGAGTGACAGAAAAACGGCTCTAAAGACGACTGTGGACGTGATATATCATCACATAAATGAATTTGGAGAACTTCTGCAAGTCAAATTTTGAGTCAAGATGTAGCATGCTGATAGACTCCTGATAAAGATCACTGATGCAATTGGATGAAAATGTGCTTTGATGAAATATTAGTTTAAAGTGAAGCTTTTTTAGTTTTAATTACATTTCCCTCTGACCGTTTTTCTTTTGTTTATCGTTTTTTTTTTTTTTTGTTTGTTTTTGTTAAATTGCACAGGATAAATGCCCACATCAACGGTAAAATAAATAAATGACCAAAAACCTACCATATTAGCATGGATATTTGTATTTTTAGGAAGCACTACAAATCCTTGATTACAATTTTTACATGCAAGCAGGAAAGAAAGGTGCGTTTCTTACATTAGTTCACGATCCGCTTGTCCGTACATCCTTCTCCAGTTTTTATTTCTGCAAGGACTTTACATCGGGCGAGTACAGACATAACTGTAAGCATAGGAGTCTTTGCATGTTTCATAAAACACAGAAACACTTTGTGACAGCTGCTCCCTCAGTTTCATCTTTATGATGTTCTCTCTCACCTGTCACCCCTTTTATTTTCCCCTGACAGTAAATTAAGCTCTCAAAGTCACCTTCTACAGCATTCTGCTCCCATTTCATCATCACCTCTAATAATGCATCTCCGCGAATTTAGACAGTTTCAATGTGCTTTTTCTTATTTAAAATTCCTGTGGAATCTGTTAAGAAAAAATGTTTTTCACCTACTTTCCTTCTCAGCTGTCCATCACTACCGCCTGATTTTGCTGTTGTGGCTGAGAATCCAATACAATAGCAATGTTCTTACATTATACTAAATAGTAAAAATACTTTTCAGGCTGCATCCACCTCTCCAAGGATAAACTTCAGCTATGACCGCCTCACAACCTTCAGTTTGCAGATATTGTGTGAAAAAATAGTCAATACTTCATACCAAACATACAAGGTTATAAGTTCCAACTTTTAGAAACCTTATAGAAGTCTAAGTGCCTGTCTATTGGCGAAACAGTGTGGTACAAATAAAACTTTTTCTTAATTCCTGAAGACCAACACTGACCTTAACTAAGTGAGGTCTGCAGTTATTTAAATGTTCTTGGTCAGTCACTAATCTACTCTTGGATTTACTTGGGTCACCATTATTCAACGTTTCCATCTAAATAACGGCCCTTATAGTGGTTTGCTTGTGCTCCATAATCTATATAGGTTAAATTAGGGAACACCAGACAAAAATGGAAGAAACCTACATTGCTTTTGCCCATATGTGACCTTTTTAATATGACAGTATTTACAGCACAATTATTTTTTTTTTCCTAATTAGATCCAGATTTTTTTTTTTTTTT
>NW_015112852.1:410576-422544 GCF_001443285.1 Poecilia latipinna
GAGGCTCTGCCTCACCTGCCTCCCCTGACCGCACGTCACTGTTCTAAATTATATACTTATTTGACTTTTTTCTGTGTGAACAGTCTCATCTGATGTCATCCCACGTTTACATCCTTGTGTGTGACAGACTATATATATAATTTAGGGCCATAAGAAAGAAGGGGTGAATCCAATAAACAATGGTCTAAATAAAACTGACAGATCTCAGTGCTGTTGTGTTAATTGAACTTTCAACCAGTTAAAAGTTTAACAAAATGCCTCAGTTGATTCATGCAACATGTACATAAGCAGCTTATCAATTAACATATTTCTTGTGAATAAAAATCAGTATCCATCAAAAAAATAAAAAATAAAAAATGGTGCCACAGCAGCATTTACATTAACGTAGTCACCGTTAGGCCGCTTGTAATAATTCGCCAGCACTGACTGCCCAACAGGAGAGTTGATAAGTGTAGCATCTATTTTGCTTCCCTGTACACAGCATGTTGCTATTTATTAAATTAAATTATTTAAACATTTTCACATCAACCCAGATCTTTGATCTTAAAATTTCTTGGACTGTGACAAAAAAAAAAAAGAGCAACAGAGGAAGACAACTGTGAGGGGTGAAATACTTTCTCATACCATGGCAGAGTCTTTGCCTTCCCATGCCTCGTTTACGGCACTGTAAATTTAACTGGTGCCTTCACACACACTCCGACATGATTCTTCTGCTTGTCATTTCAGCTTGTGATTCCAGTTAAACAACAAGGTTTGCTACTAGCATAAAATCATTGCCCTCGTTACTGTTATGCTTGTTCTCCACTGCCTGCGTATTAAATGGCAGGCCATGTGCTGCAGTAAAAAGGGTCCGGAGACGTGGGTATGCCCTCAGGTCTTCTAACCTGGAATTACCACAAGGGGACCTTTTACTTATGTGTTGTGCAGGTTTTAAGGCATCCTAAAGGACTCATTTGTCCTGAATGGAGGCTCATCGGGGTTACGATCAAATATCCTTATAAAGCAAGGTTGGGGAGCAAAGTTTGTATTTTGTACCTTAAGTTCAAAGTTTAGGGGAAACAATTGTATTAGTTGCTGGAGCTTTCTGGGCCATTTGCAATGTTTTTCTCCTTTTTTTTGTGCTTTGTATTTATAGGACACAATTAGCAAAAATAATTTTGCAAAAGCAGAAACCAAAAAATGTGTTTTTTTGCATAATCAAATGTTCTCTTTCACAAGAAAAAGTCTAAACCTCTGCATACGTCCATCATCTTGAAGATATTGGAGTAGAGATTAAGAACTAATATCTAAATGTTTGGACTTCTAGCAAATTCATTTTGAGAATGACATTTAAAAACACGTTTAATAAAGAAAAGCCTGAGGCAGCTTGGGTGTACTCTGGTTAGTTATAGTTTAGAGATCCCTTGGGTAAGATGCTGCATGCCTGCATGTTGTGTGTCATTTGGTGTGTGAATGTGACATGTAGCATAAAAGTCCTTAACTGGACGTTTATGGTCAACATGGGTAGAAAAGTCCATTTTTCCAATATGGTGCGCCTAAGATGATAAAACGGTTATTTTTCTGCCATGTTTTATGTAAGGACTTCAAAGTGAAGGGTGAGGAATACATACGTACGGACGCCACATGTTTTAGAGATTATTTATGTGGTTGTTTTGTGTGATGCCATGTGGGCCCCGTCCCTTCTTACCAATCGATGGCTAAAGGAAAATCTCTGAACGGGTCTTGGTGGGTTTGACAAATAGAAAAGGGCTATACTGTCAGAATAATGTAAAATGAGACATGTCTCAAGCATGAAAACAAATTTAGAGAAAGGAAAACACAAAAGATAAATAAAAAGGACAAACAGCAGTAATTTTACTCACAGATGAAGGCTTTGTATTTTTGTTTTTAGTCTGTAAACTGCACAAAAGTTACATTTCCAACTTTTGCAGTCTGCAATTAGTCCACAGTGTCTTATCTCCAGTTACTGTATTTTTACTTTTTTATCTCCTCCAACATGAACTCTGAATAATTTCCTGTTTTTCTTACGGCTAAAGCCCGGGTCCTGACCACACACAGCAGGGGTTAGTTATAAGGACTAGCAGTCCATGCCTTGAGTGGCCACTGACAGTAGGGGAGGCACAGCAACCCTTTCCTTCTACCGGTTTATCCTGATCCCTGAGGACCGTTGGTGAACACTGCTCACCAACCCTGAGGCCAATTAGCCTGCAACATCAGCCTGGTGAGTGGCCTACCGCAAAGAGGCGGGGGGCTTAATTCAAAAAGCCCACTGTGCAAGAGTTCAGCTACCCTAATCACTGAAAGAGCTCAGGTCCTGGGGGAGGCATTCAGGCTTTCAGGAAGTACAAAAGTTTCGCTGATTGAGGAAAAAGTAGTGAAATGATTTACCACGGTCACTTTATACAGCCGTGAAAAGTTAGTATGTGAAAATCGACTATCACAAAAGGAGTATTTACAGTAGTTATTCATCAGTGACCATCACAAGCAAATTCATGGACACGGGTTTTGCCTTTTCAATAGGCAAACGGCTTTTCGGTATTTCAGCAAACTGGGAAAATAGTTTTTAAGTTGTTTAAGCCATGCATTGAAAAGTCATTTAGCTGTTTTGTCACTTTATAAACAGCAAAATTTATGTTATTGGGATTTCACCTTTATCAACACACAAAGTAATACCACAGAAAGTGGAAGGAAAATGATGAGCGTTCAAGGTTTCATAAATCTCTAAATTGTAGGTATTGATGAGCCACTTGATTGCATGCATGTATTAAAAATCTTCAAAAACAAGACTTAATTATACGCGTAATAGAAAGGAACGGGATATATAAAACTTCTCTCAAAATACAAATATTGGCACTTTGAGTGATCAGATTATATTGCATCTAATAGGCTAAATTATTAATTTGTAGTATCAAGTATATTTCAGTTCAATATTGAAACAAGAATGTAAATAAAATAAAATTCAACAAACGTAGAGTGTTATCAGGTGAATAAAGATTTAACTTCATTCAAATGTTTTCTTCTACCTAGCCCTCTTTCTCTTTGAAAGATGACAATTTGGAGTATTAAATACATGTCCAAAAGTTGAGGAAACTTTGAAGGAAAAAAGAAAAAAATAAGATCCATGCGACATGCATTTCGTTCTTACTGGCCTCTGAATATTTTGGTGGTTTGTTCATATGGATTTTTATACAAATTATAAAACAGTATGAGAGTAATCTTGCTGGATAAGCTGAGTTTTGGCCTCCATGTAGGTGTGTGAAGGCAAAAACAAACATAGCCGACTGAAACTTAAAGATTAGACTGCGAACGAAAACAAATTACAATGACTCAGAATAATGCAAAGGACTTTGCAGGCAGATCAAAGCCATTGCAGTTGGTCTGAGCTCAACTTCTTTGATGGTTGTGTGTGTGCATCTCTCAGCCCATTTGTTCCCCCTTCAGACGACTTTCTTCTTTCAACTGAGTCAGCACTTAGAGCTAACAGAAATCAATCATCAGGCGCAAGGGAGTTTAGAATAAACATGCTCCTGGTACATTGTCATAGCACACTATAATGTTTACATTTTCAGAGATCGGGACCTAAAGGAAAACTAGCAGACACCCATTACTTTAAGGTTACCAATAAAAGATCAGAAACAAGGATCCAAGTATATAAACTCTTACCAGGTTATAAATCAGCAGAATAATATTCATTTTATAGAATATCAGTTGACAAAACTTTAGAAATAAGCAGTCAGGAAGCATTGCATTTGGAACTGTAACGTTCTGAAATTCTTCATCTACAGAATAACAAATTATTTCTGCTGAGGTGATTTCCTTTTCTTTTTTATCCTACTTCACAAAATTGATTGAGCCAGTGCTTTCTTAATGCTGAGCTTTTATCTGACATATAGGGCATGTTCAGTTCAGTTTCAAGGTTTACCAGCAATGGTGACAAAATACAGGAGAGAAGTGAACATGCATTAAGTTAAGGTACCTCAATCATTTCTAATCCTGCTTTTTGCCATAACCTGAAGTCAGATGGGCCAAAATTATTTGAAAGTTTTTGACCAGGGTAAGATTTTTTTTTTCCATCAGCAGTGAGAAGAAAATTGGTAAAAGTTTATGGGAGGATGAATAACAGTCTGTTACCGGCTGGATAAAACTTAAAGTGTGGGCAAAGTGGTTGACCAACAGGAGAAAAAGCCCTAAACATACAGCCAGAGTCATGGACAGAAAAAGTCCAGATATAAACCCGATGTGATAACACGATGCGTCCACAGACACGTCGCCACCCAGGGTGATTAAAATGGAAGTAGAAGAGCCTGCATACTTTCTCTTTGTCGTCCCAAATACTTTGTGTTGATCTTTTAAATACAAGCCTAATAAACGTTTGAATATGCATTCCTTTTCAATGAACTATATTAGCATCATCACAGTCCAAAAATGTGGCTCATAGAAGCTTATAGACTTATACACTGGAGACTGTTAATTAGCATCAGTATCTAGGAAACACAAACAGCATCTGAAGCAAAAGTTAGAGCACATAAAGTCAAGAAAGCTATTTAGTGAGGCGTTGACCTCTGCCATGGATATACTCTCCACTGCTATTATTTTTTTACTCTGCAGGACACAACATGTTTTTGCTTTCCTGAGGTATTTTTCCAAACTATTAATACATTCATTCTTTTTAAACTTGTTTTGCCCTTGAGTCGCCAGCGTACAACAGCAAAATAAATAAATAAAATAAAAAGAATAGAAGAGCAAAGAAATGTTCAGCAAAACATTGGAACAAGGATTTTGAAAATGCTGTGTTTTGATTTAAGGATGCAGGATTGTTACTGGCAGTTGTTCAAGCTTGTACACAAGAGATCTCCTATGAAAGCAAAATGTGTTGTTTAAAGGAGAGAAATGCACAAATTCTCTCAACAGAAAAAGTCCATGTAAAGTCATCATTTGCCTTAGACATGTTAATAATATATATTCTCACAAAAGAGATTTTACAAACTTCTCTGAGGGGATTTTTTTTTTTTTTTGCATGACATGCATACCGTCTGTGTTTAATTATCAAAGGTTGTATTTTGACATCACACAACTGAAACAGAAGTGTAAACATAATAGCTTCAGATGAAACCCAAGCTTAGTTTCAAGACATCCCTAGTAAAAATATATACTGTACCTAAATCTCTACTTTTTTTCCATCTCCAAGTGTTAAAGGTTCTCTCACTTGTCATCTTTCCATGGTTTAACTTGAAACATGCAAGTACAAAGCATAGAGTCCATGGGAAAAAAAACTGTTTACCCATCAAGAGTTTTATAGAAGAAGTTGAATAGGGTTCAGAGCCTTTACCAACGCTTCACCTGACACCTTTGAGATGTTTTGGAACACTGCCTTCTCGCCAGATAATCGTCTAATACTAGTGTATTTGAATTGGGATGAATCTGAAAGCCAGGCTCTAAACCCTAGTGCAGTCTCAACTGAATCCCCGTAAATGAGATTCAGAGACTGTGCCCTCGGTTAAGGAACAAACAAGAACATCTTTGCTGTTCTAGTTACTCTTTCAAATTACAGTTTTGCCACTGGATCATTTGCAAACACGCTATAAAACTCAAACAGTTCAGATGAAGGGAATATGTAATGGAAAAGTAATTGGAAATCATCCTGGTGCGGCAAAGTGTGTATGAAGTCCAATGAAATGTTTCCTTAATAAACTTAAGCAAAAATTGGGATCTTATGGTCAGCGCAGTGGTGATTCTTTTGCATAACAAAAAAGGTACCAAAAAAGCATTCATTTTAGATTTTTAAACATTTAATGTAAAACGACATTTGCATTGTCTACTTCAGATAAGATATTCATACCAGTGAACTTTTGTCACACTTATTGTAAATAATTCAGATCATCAAAACTATGCAAAAAATAAATTCAGTAAATACAAAATGCATGTATTTAGATGGTGACTTAACTTAAGAGAAACAAAGAAAACCAAAACAAGCCCACCTGATGTTGGTAAGCAACTGCTTATGCACATAAATGGTATCCAGTGAAGAGTCTCAAGGTGAAAACCACTGATGCCCAAAACACACAAAAATATGATGGTCCAAAAACATTTTTATGATCCTCAAGACTTTCAGGAAAATATTCTACAGACCCAACAAAAGTGTTTTTGGAAGACACATATTATGCTACATCGGGCATTAAACTAGCAGCATTTTAAAGTGCAACAAAAAGTAAAAAAAAAAAAAAAAAAGCAAAAGTAAATGGGTAGGATTTTGATTGGGTGGTCAAAGTGTTTGCTAAGTTAACATCAAGACAACTTGGCATAAATGATGGAACTCCAGTCAAAGCTTGGCGCTCAGGACCATCAAACCGTCAGTTCCCAAAACAACACACACTAAACACTTGTAAAAGTGCACAGAGGGTCAGCGAGACCTCACTTGACCCCGTCTCTTAAGACTGCATGAAGGTTAAGCTTGTTTTCAGGTCTGAAATGGTTAAGCATTAAAGAAAATCTCTACTTTCACAGAACTGTAGTGCAGGTTCTCTGCATAAGACCTTATGAGTTTTTCCACACAACTGCACAAAACACCGTCTGCGTCACAGAATCAAATGGTTTAGTCACACACAATAATGAGTGGTTGATTGATTTGAACTCTTTTCCAGTTTCTTTTCTTTCTGCAGTACCCTTGTTTTTGCTCGTCATTATACAGACGTTTCGGGCAGCTTTTCAGATACGCTCAGACGCCACTTAGAGGATCCATCTGCTGTATCGTTGCTGCTGCCATCCACTAGGTCATCACGTTGATTGTGGGCTTTCTGTCCGTTTCAGGTCATAAACCTTTTGCAGACACAAGCAGCCCCTAATAAGACACAACCAGCGGCTTCCCTCTGCCCTCATAAAGCAAGAAGAGCTTCTTTAAAGAATGTCACTCTACAACAGACGCCTGCATGTCCCAGAGGATACAGAGCTGGTACGGTCTGCCAGTCTATCACACAGGAGCACACCGCCTTTGTGACAAACTGGCAGACTAACATCTTTCATTTCTGTTGCTCCTCTGTGCTCTTCTTCTTCCCTGACAATCCTCACAATAACCTCAGCGGTGTGAGCATGACTACGCCGCGTTCCCTTCCCGTCGCTTGCTGTTGAGTCGGTGTTGTGCTCCGCTGGATATCAGCACTCGACATTTGTTAAGAAAAACACTTGAAGTATACAACAGAGAATTGTTGTAGCACCACATAAGGTCAGAATTCAGATTTAATTACTTTCCATTGTGTGTCGCGTACAGCTACAGCGCCAAATAATAAACACCCTCTGATAATCCGAAAATCCTTTGCTTGCAGAACAAGCGGCATGCTTTGTCAAAGATTGACTGAGTAAGTCAGTTTTAACAGGTGAGCAGTCTGACCATCCCCAAGTCCTGCAGAGGCTGTATCTATTACAGTATCCATGAGAGGTGGGTGAGAAGCAGAGAGCATGTGTTGCTGCTTCACTGCACACCACAAACCCCCCCCCTCCAAACTGAAACCGGCAAATTGTTAAATTGACACGCATGTCAGTCTTCCTCTCCATTTAAAGGCCCGTCAGGTACCTCCTTGTGAACAAAACGCCTGCTTTCCGGAGTGAAACTGCAAAATAATTCCACGGTCAGATGTCTTTACGTCTATTACACACGCCTTAAGAATCCAAGAAGGAACAAGCAGTCAAACAAGCTTTATATCCTCCCTGTTTTATACTCGTAAGAGCACTGTCTGGTGTAGGGAAGTGAATCATAGTGCCCCAGTGGCATGGAAGTGCCCAGATATGCAAATGCAGGAGTCGGCCCAATAGATTATTTAAATGCATGGGTGCCTCGCCTTTAGGGTCGCCCTGCTCCCGAGCCGTGATCAGCCTCCGTGTGTAATAAACCTCTTGTGCTGTGTTTCCCCTTCTGGAACCGCTTGTTGGGCGGTGCATCAGCGATTCCAGAGTGGGGGGAAGGGGCGATGAGTGTTTCAGACAGTCGGGTGACACAAGGTGACACATTCTAATCGGCGTACCACCCACACGAGAAATAAAAATAAACCGTTTGTCATCAGAACTCTGCAAAGTTTGCCAAAAATGCAAAAAAAAAAAAAATCATCATCTTTCCTGGTTGCTGGGGTATTCCAGGCAAATATGGCACACTGGTTTTGGCGTTTCATCTAATCAAGATATGGCTTTGTGAAGCTATAAATCATCACAAATGTGTAAAACAACTCTATATCTGCTCTGTGTTTAACGATGTAATTAATAAACTAAGCTCTGCTCCAGGGTTTGCATGTTTATCACAGGAAAACACCATTTATCACAGGAAAGACAACAGTTGTCACTGCATCACCGAAGTGTTACCAACCTCACTAACACTAATTAAATCACTGTACTATTTATGAGCATCATTTCTAGTTCTATGAAAAGGTAAGAGCTATTAAACAATAAAAAAAAGATTACAGTAGATTTCAATAATAAAACAAGACGTAAAAACAACAGTACCTGCCGTTTGACACTAAATTATTTAGACATCTTTTGTTCATGAAGCTGTCATGGTGGATTTTGAATTTGGGACTGCTATGAAACAACAATCTTGACCTTAAAAGTAAAAAAAAAAAGTCTGAATTTCTTGCAATGCTTCATTTCTAATCCATTACACATGATGGGGCAATGTGCGTTACATATTGGGGATGCAAATTTAGGAAAATGAGAACAATGCTGAAGTGAGCTGTGCATTAAACTCTGATGCAGTGGAACGTGTGTGTTTGGTGCCTTAGAGGTCCAGAACTTTCCTCTAAATAAACGTACAAAAAAAACTAAAGACATGTGCATTGATTTCAGACAAAAGCGTCACAACACCGATCAAGAAACAGTAATCAAAGGCCAGGTAGTGAATACCGTTTAAAATTACAATTACCGTGTGACTATCCTGGATGACAAGTTAAATTTTACCTGTCATTCAGAGAACCTGCAAAAAAAAAAAAAAAAAAAAGGAACAGCAGCGGCTCTGTTGTCTGAGAAAACCCTTGAAGTTTCAGATCAATAAGTCCCTGATGATCCCGTTTTATGGATCACACATCGATTCTGTGCTGACCTTTTCTCACCTCTAGTGGTTTGGCAACCTTAACATCAGGTCAAAATAAAACAAAAAACCACTAATCAGAGTGATAAAGACAAGTAATAAGATTCTGAGGGTTGAACAGTCAACATGTACAGATTTGTTCAATAGACAATCAGGAAGACTAATGCCGTTCTTTGCGACAGCTCCCAGACCTTATTGTTGGAGTTTCAGTTTTCCTTGAATGAAAAGGAAAAGGTAGAAGCACTTCTTCGTCCCGACAGCCATTTCCCTTGTTAACTCGGGTACAGATAGGAAGAGTCCTGATTGGCAGAAACTGATGAGTAAGTGTGTTGACACCTTGTCTTGCATGGCCTACTGCTGATGTTTTCGCTCACCGCATTATTCATCCCTTAAGAGCTTTAAATGTTTGCCTCATTTTCTTCCATCCTTTTATTCCGCATCAGTGAAATGTTGATTGGTTACAACTAGAGTTAGTTGGAAAAAGGTCCTTCTGTGGCTCTATGCGTTTTCTGCTGCATTTTATTTGATTTACAGTGAGAGAGAGGTGCAATAACTTTATAAAATTATTCTTGTTTCACCTCCGTTGGTGGTTCTAACCTGTCGGACTGAAGCTTTCGGTTTTAGTCAAACACTGCTACTTTAGTGGACCTGAAACCAGTGATTGTGTTTCCAAAAAAGGTAGTTTGGTTCTCTGAAAAAGTGAAAATTATATGTTTACATATCAACCCAGTAAAGCTACCATTTGACCACCTACGTGATAAACTTCTCCTAAGAGACTTCAGCCCATTTCAAGGCTGGAAGAAAAGCTTGTTGGATAGAGTGGAAACTTCTGATTGACTTCTGCAGGCTGCCTCTGGCTCTCAGTGCCAAGCCAATTAGCTCCATTGAAAGACATCCACTTTGCTTGAAAAATAGAAAAGGAAAAACAAACTGTAAATAACATGCGTTTCTCTGAAACATGTTCACGCTGTTCCTTCCATCTAGCCTTATAACGTTAGTGAATATTACTAACCAGAGTGAAATATCTGGTTTTCAGGCCTGTAATAACTGAGATGCAAGTGGAAAATTATTTCTAAAGTTTTAAATAGAAGCAATGCATGTTTACCAAGTGAATTAGCTATCTAGTGCAGAAACATGCATGACCTTGTTAATGTACCTTAAACCAGTGGTTCCCAAACTTTTTCTTCTGCGCCCCCCCCAGTGGTTTCCAAACATTTTCTGCGCCCCCCCTATGGATTACAAATGGCTGTCTGGTTGAAACGACGCGTGTGACGGGGGGCATCGACTTTTTGGGGGGCAAAATGAATGTATGTAGCTGAAAATAGACACCAACATCGGTAGCCTACAAGGTACTTGTTAAGCTTAAGGTTCTGTATTGATATTAGCTAGTCATCTTTTAGCTAACATTACCTGCATCCAACAGCTTTACTCATCTCAGTCGGTTAGTTTGGAGGGAAAAACTGTGAAAAGTTCTTTGCGTTTTGCTGGTTTGCTGCCGTGATTCAAACACAAACCTACGTAGCTCCGCCCAGCAGCAGCAGGTCTCCTTCACAGGTGGAAACCCAGCGCGAGCCGTAGCGTAGCCATGTTACGTTTAAAGGCGGCTCGGAAAAACATGTTACAACATGTTAACAACGGATTAAACAGTTTTAACTGCTAATAAAAGTGACAGAGGACACAAATATGGGAAGTGTGGAAGCCTCTACTGTATCAAATTGACATAGGAATAACAGAGAGTTGGCCATTCTAAGGTAAAAACCCAGCGCATACAGTGTTCATGTTTTGTTTTTTTCATCCAGACGCTTCCCGCGCCCCCCCTGCAATGACACGGCGCCCCCCCTAGGGGGCGCGCCCCACAGTTTGGGAACCTCTGCCTTAAACTGTCATTTTCATTATACACATCAGTATATTTTAATCAAGATGATAATTGCAAAGTAGTATTAAAGTCAAAATATTTGTTTCCTTTTTTTTTTAGAAGTAAAATCTAAAATTGTGTTTGCTCCAATACCCAGTCACCCACTGTAAAAAAAAAAATACATTTTCTTTAAATTTCCCAACTCATTTTTTTGTGCAACTGTATAAAATCTCAGTGCAGATGCAGCTGAATAAGTTCTTAAAAAGTGTTGAGGTGTGAAATAAATCTACCATACCGAGTTCACCGACCTGCTTTGTGTTTAGTTCTTCCCTCATGTCCGCTCAATTCTGCTGCAGTTTCAATCAACAATTTTTGCTCACTTTTTTGCAGTGTAGGTAGTAGCAGTCCGAGTTTTGCTTCACACAGATTTATGTAAAGGAAATAAATTGTTTTGGCAGGAATTAATTCACAGAAATATTTGAGGTCCACCAAAATGATTAAATGTGCCTGAGCTTGGTAAATCTTTTGTAGTCATTCCTAAAGCCATTATTTAAAAAGAAAGAGTCCTTTTGTATTTTTGATATATCTCCACTAATCTATTATAACTATGTTCCAAAACCCTTGCGCAAGCTCCTGGGATGTAGATTCTTTATCTTAAACATCCTTAGTGACTCTCTGAAGTTAGTTGTAAAATATGGAGGACTTATTCTTTTTAGAATCTAAGAACATTAGTTTGTGGGAAATATCTCTCATTTTACCCCTCAGATGTCATACTGCTCTCCCCTCAAAAATCTGCTTTCCCATTAAAAAAAGTATTTCTTACAAATGTGCTCTGCTGTTTTCTAAAAATCAGATTTAATGCGTTTTTTCCACAATCATCTGCTGCAGTTTGAATCCTGCGCCAGACGCTCAAGCTTCCTCTGTTCATGAGTGAAACCTTTACTCTATTCTCTCTACTTACCTGGTGAGATCATCATCATGAGGTTTTTTTTTTTTCCCAAAAAAAAAAAAAAAAAAAAAAAAAAAAAGAGTAGGAGCAAGTATTT
>NW_015112852.1:425661-441400 GCF_001443285.1 Poecilia latipinna
AAGGGGAAACCTTTTCCCTTTTTCCCCTCTTTCCCCGGGGGAAAAAAAACCAAGGGGTTTTTTTTTTTTCCCAAAAAAAAAAAAAAAAAAAAAAAAAAGAGTAGGAGCAAGTATTTTCAAACCGAGATCCAGGATTCCCTTTTTTTCCACTGATGTATTTTTCAAAACGCTATTAAAAAAAAAATATTGCTTAATGACCAACATTTAAACTCCTGTGGGATTTAGGGTCACAGTTCAGGCATTACTTGACTTTTGAGATGCTAATCGGTAGCTCCCAGTTGTAAAAACGATGCACTGTTAAGGTTGCGCATTATAGCAACTGTCCAGGAGGAAAAGGGTGAGAGCAAAAATCCTTGCAGCTGCACAGCATCCAGAACTAGAGGAAATGGTTGTCCAAACATGCAAAAAAAATAATAACTCAAGTCTAAAAACAGAACAAATCACAGCCAACATGACAGAGCGGCCACCAAAAGGGACCATGAGGTGTATTTTTTCTGCTCACAGACTCCATCTGCATTGTCCTGGAATTGAGTAACAGTTTAACCTGTTGAAAAGACGCTAGCAGGAGTAAAGGCTCGTAGTCTATTACCAAAGACAAAAGTAAAACCTCAAAAATGATGCCACTCCATTTTTGTTTACATTTTGCAAAGGAGGAAGTTGCAATTCTTCAGACATCTTGCGTACGTCCCTTCAGTAGTTCTTGGTGCAGCACCAACACAAGCAGGGATTGGGGCTATAAAGTGTGAAAACATCTTTAGGAGCACAAAAAAAGCACAGATCTTGCTAAATAAGGAAAATTGCCTCAGATTAAATATGCGCCATGATTGTACATACTTGCTTATGTAGCGTTGCAGCCACTTCCTTCTAAAAAAAAAAAAAAAACTGAGGACCATTTGTGAGCAGAGGAAACACCTCAGAGAATGGGGGAAAGTCCTACTGTGAACAACAACCAAGTCACTGGGACTTGCAGCTGGAGGACATTCATTTACTCGGGCTGTTTGCATGTGTACACTTACCGCTTTGCTAGCAGTACAGGCAGAAAACTCCCTGGATCGTAACGGGCAAAGACAGGTGACAAGTGTTTGGTGAGCAAGGAGTGTGCTTAGCCAGAAAGTACAGCATTGGAGGATGTAATTGAATCTCTAGTTCCAAAAAGCAAAGATTAAGTGTGTGTTTAATGGATCAATAATGATGGACAGATAAGACAAAGACGATTAATCAAAGTGCTTAGAAAACAGAACACTTAGGCAAGCAATTAATACGTCATGGAAACCTCACAGGGATAAAGATAATTCAGTTAAAATAAATGCAAGAACAGCTTCAAGGGATATTACTTGAGATTATCGTCATTGATTTGTCTACATCTGTGCGGGAGAGTATCGTTAATATCCATATTGATTCTCCACTTTGTTTTCAGACGCTTTTGATAGACGCCACTCAAACGCTGCATCTCATAAAACTCCCAGTTTTAGATTTCATTACGCCGTCCAGACGGTTCTTTCATTTCCTCAAGGAGCGTCGGGAACATCGATTTGCTCCCAGACAGGAAGCACGAGTTCAGTCCTCGCTTTGATGAAATGCATCTCAAATTTTATATTGGAGTAATAGTGCATCAAAAACAACTGGGACTCTGAGCCCCCCCCCCCCCCCGCCCCTCTTCCCAAGTCAATATGGCTGCTGGCCAGGACGAGCTGATTTCTTTGGCCTCAGATGCTTTGCATAACACGAGTTGAACATACTCGCAGAATAAGCACAGACAGAGGCAGGAATGGAAGAGGGCCACACTGTATTTTAATCACTGCCAATAACCAACAGACAGCTGGGCTTGACTGGACATGGCACCGCACATTATTCCTGTCGTGCATTCAAAGCCATTTTAGAGCCCTATACCCTAATGACAATTAAAGTAAAATAGTTAAAACTGTAAGTGTTTGGTTCCTCCGTTTGTAGTGGTGGGATCTGGTGGCTCAGTGTCAAGTAGCTGGTTTTGTTTTTTTGGCTTTATAAACCCAGATCCTCAGAGGGAAATCTGAGACTTTTCCTGCTTGAAATGCTTCCCTCTTGTCACCTCACTCGTTGACATTAACAGGATGAAATTGGGGGGAAAAAAACTTAAACAGTAGCTGTGTTGTTTTGAACCTATGATTTAAGTTTCCTCTTGAACTGGAAACATTTGATAGTGTTACAGGATTACACTCGATCTCATGCATTTACAGGGAATGCAGACACAATAGCCATAGACAAACATCTATGGCTACGGTAACACCAAATGTACTTTAATATCCACAGTCAAACAATCTTACTACACCCACAGAAGCTAATATTTGGAGTCTTACTTTTGCTTTTGGGGGAATGCAACCAATCAGTACCAAGGAAAATAAATTGCACTCTTGGATTGGTTGGTTTGCAAATGGCAGATTCCTCATTTTATTTAGAATAGTTTACTTGAAACTGAGTCAAACAAGAGGCATGCCAAGGACAACACACATCCGAGATTTGTCTGTCTGCAGCAGCTCTTGAAGCTCCAACTAGAACTGAACTCAGTCTCCATTCTTTGTGAATCTCCCCCAAACACGCGCACAAAAAAATAATAAAGAGTAGAAGTGCTACAGTCCTCCCAAGGCGATGGCAGCTTTCCTGTTGCTTGTCGACTCTTTTCAACCATAGTTTTTCCTTTCATTAAACTTTCCATTTACATGCTTGGGTACAGACGGCGGCAGTTTCTGAAAATGGGACAGCTGCTCAGGGCAACATCTTGTGGTGGGCAGCAAGAGCCTAACGTTGTACTGACTGGACCCGATTGGTCTTAACGCACCACACACACATCAGGTGTGCAACACCAGCAAAAAATCGGGGCCAAAACAAAAAAAAGTAAAACAATTGCTAGAAACTCACTTCATTAGCTGTAAGCCGTAAAAAGAAATTAAAAAATTATTTTGCATTATGCCGTAATGAATCTATGTAATGTTTTTATTGTAGCATTCATATTTATTCACTGAAATGAATTAAGTCTTAGATTATATTCTAATTTACTGAGACGCAGCTGAAGTGTCAGACACTGTAGCTGTTATAGTTACGCACATTAAGAGCTCAAAACAAAGTTTGCAAGCAACAGAGAGGTGAGAAAACTGAAAGGGTTTAATTGAATAAACCAAAAATAAAAGGTGTTGCTTGAACAGAACAATCAAAGGAACGAGAGAGAGCGATTCAAACAACATCTAAACTTCAGATGGAGGTAAACAAAAGATAAGCGTCTGAGCAAGAACAAAGAAAATCAAGAGGGCATTTTTAAAGAAGGCGACATTTGACACATTGTAGGTGTAGCAATTAGCAAGCCAAGACCAGGTGTGAAAAGGATAATGCAAAATAAATGAGGGATGTACAAGGATTTGAAAATTATGTTGCCAACCTTAAATATTTTAGGTTGTAACATTTGAGTTTCCTGTAAAGACAAAGTAAACATGAAAAGCAGTTTGTAATGAGTCATTTGCCAGGATAATGAAGTTATCCAAACAAACTTGGCTCCAAGTGAGGAAGTAATTCCCATCTAATCCTGAGCTCTTTGTGGCGACAACTAGAATCAAGCTTTTGCGATATTTGGCAATTTTCCAACATCACAGTACAGGAGTTTAGGCGAGCTTTTCTTTGCAGAAATGTTTCATTTCCACCACATTTGATTGATTCTTCGCAGCCTGTCAAGGTCATGCCACAGCTTCTGAATCAAATTTAACCCCAAATGTTGACCAGGCTAGTCAGAAATACTTTATTTTTGAGCTACTGCTCCACTCTTAAACCACGGCTCCGATGTAAATTTTCACAAAAACCTTTAGGATTTTCAGTAAATCTGAAATAGGCCTTTGTGTTCTTTTGGATCAGCAGTTGTTTTCAGTTTGGTACTTCTCTGTGGATGCCATTTTTGCACAGTTTGTTTCTGCTGTTGAATCACAAACAGAGGAAGCATTAACAGAGGAACATCAGGCCTGTAGTAGTTTATAGTTTTGTGTACTACTGGATGAATCCCTGATGCGTTTCTGAAGTAAGTTTGGCAAGGCCGGCTTCTGTTCTGAAGGTTAGAAATCGTTTCCATGTTTTCTCCCTTTGTGGATGAAGTCTCTCTCTGTGGTTCTCTAAAGTCCCAAATCTTGAGAAGTGGTTTTTAAAACCTTTATAGACTAAGAAGTATCAAAACCTTTGTTGTAGTGATGACATCTGAAGCCAGCAAAGAGGGGGCATTTTCAGGAAGCAAAGCATACGGTGTCTGACTCCCAAAAAACTAAAGCCCCTTATCTGGAGGTATGGATGTAACCAGTTAATTCACACAAGTGATTTGATTGGCAGCAGACATCACTAGATGAGTGAAGGCGCTACTTTAAAACTCCTCAAACGGCATCTGAGCCACCACCGTCAATTAGCAATGAGACTGTAATAGATGGCAAGATGCAAATTGATCATTTCATAATAACGGTACAATTTAGTTGAGTAACCAGCCTGTCAGAGTTTCAGTGCAGCAGCAGCAGATGTCACTAGTGAGCAATGAATGAAGCATCGAGTAATGAACCTTCAGGCAAAGCAAAGGGCTGGGAAGCCTTACTGCTTCACCAGGCTTCGCTTGGCCATCACCAGCACGGTGCATGTTGCTGTAGTGAGGGCTACCGCCTACACAAGTAAACAAACATCAGTAAAAATGGAGAAAATAACTTGAAACGGGAACTCACAGTGGTAACGCAGGAAGCGGACAGACAGGGTAATGGAAGGATCCTTTGACGAACAATGAAAATCCAGCAGCCTCGACGCTGTGATTGCAGAAAGGATGCAGGTGGTTAATTATAAATAAGATGCAGCTGGGAGAGAAGACAAACAGGTAAACTCAGACGAGATGCATAATAAAACAGAAGGAGCTGAAGAAAAGACTGAAAGGATCTACAACAGGAGAGCAACTTTTAGATGGATCCCTTTTTCAACACCCCTGAATCAAACGACTTAATTCCCTCATTGACATGTCATTCAGCTCTGCAGAAGCAAGGTAATGAGTCATTCATTCAGTTCAGGTGTGCTGGAAGCAGGGGTGCATTTTAAAGGCGTTTTCAAGGACTGATCTAGAACCAAAAGAGGGGGTAAAAAAAAACTGACGATGAACACAAATACACAAGAATAAACCAAGAAACTAATCATAAAGGCCTAAACGTATATGACAACATCTTGAATTAATTACACCAAGATCTTTTGAACATGCATAAGCTGAAAGGAAGAGATGAAAGAATCATGACGACTTCATGTTGTCAGGCTGGTTGTGTTTAGGTGGTTTCCTGATTCCACGTGTTTGTCAGATTGAGTCTCAGATGGAACAGGTTGTAGCACAAATTGTAAATTAAACGTGAAGGCAATAACTAAAAACATCTCAACTGAGTATCTCAATTATTTTTCCACCTGCTCTGGGCTTTACAAACAGAATGGAAGCAGGAAAAAAAAACAAAAACATCTTCAAGGTTTCCAAAGCCAAATAACAAAAATACACTCCTTCTGACTGGAAAACAAAGTCAACTCTTTTCTGAATACAAACAAAAGTTACATTTCCTGTTAGTTAAAAGAACCTCAAACTTCCCATCTAAACAAATTTTCTAACAGAGGACCCCTGGAGGTCCGTGAGGTTTGGGGAAATGATCTCAGCTTTCCAAAATATGTGTTTAATTATGGAAACTGCACGACTTAACAACAGGGCAACTCCTTCTGACTCGATACCAGTTGAATTTGAAGAGTATTGTTGTTGTTTTTTTTAAAAAAAAAAACAACAACAATACTCTTCAAATTGTTGTTGCAGCAAACAAAATAGTTTATTTTGTTTGCTGGTTATTCCAACAAGTCATAAAAACACATCATCACAGATATGCCCATTTGCAGATGTCTAACGAGATATATGAATTATTGGGGAGGATTCCAATAATCAATGTTTTCAGTGTCTTATGCGTTCACTGTAGAGGAGACTTTAAAGTGGAAACTTCAAAATAAAAGCCAAAGATGCAAGGTTTTACTCCTTCATGACGTGATTCAAAAGGAGAAAAATCTTTTTTTTTTCTTAAAGGAACAGCTACGATAATAGACAGCAGAGTGTGCATACAAGTGAGATTATCACACTCCTACTAACTTGTAGCCCGAGCTCTTTAAATCTTCGTCACAGCTTGCACGCCACATAGCTTCACATCTTAAATCAATATAGTGTATTTTGAATTGCAATTTCCCTGCGACACAGTTATGTCAGGAGTAAATATGGAACATTGTTAACTATATATTACATGTAGAGCAGAAGATGTCATATCAACATTGTCTCCATGGCTTTAATATAGGCCGCCAGACGCTCCTCTGGGAAATCTGTGTTCAACAGAAGTGAGCAGCCATTTTTATTATATTTCAACATGCATTGGATACAGAAGTGTCAGGCTAGTCTTGGTCCCTTGTGAGAGAAATATTTGTCCCCCTTTTACCACCTTAAACCAATGAACTTGGTTTAGGTGGAGAGAAATGAAGTCGAATGACATTAAAAGCAGCCTGGACATTGATCACGGGGTTAAGGGTTTGTTTGGTGGCTCAAAAAGTTGGTTTGATCTAGAACTGAGAAGAAGAACAGTCTGAATATATCAGTAACCTTTAAAAGCTGTCAAATTGTCATGTTTGAAGATTGCCTTTAAGGCATGCAGGGGCATGTAGGTGCTCTGGTTGGAAGAAGCCATAATTCAACTTTTTGGTTTTCCTGTGAGAAAGCAATGCAGGATAGTCACACCCTGAAAACAGCAAACATGGTGGTGGCAGAATCATGCTGTGGGGAGGGAAGATAAAGTGGCAGTAAACATACAGCCATAGCTGCAGAGGAGTGCTTCAGGTTAGGCTGGATGATTGCAGGTGAATATGAAACTGCAATATTACTTTTCCACGTCAACAATAGATGACGGGGTCAATTAGCTTCAGCATCTTAGTCACCAAATTCTGTGGAGGCTGTAAAAGACTTGAAACTTTATAGAACAACAAACTTACAGCAGGCCTGCTAGATTATAAACAAGATTATCATCAAATTTACTTTGATCAACTTATCAATGAGCTGTGAAGGTCATTAATATTTTTCCTGGTATATTTTTTGTTGAATCTTCACTTGAATTAGAAAAAATATTAAATAAAAATAAAGACAATAAGATCATCCATGTGCTGTACTTTGGTCATTTGTATTCGGAAAATATTACACAAGGATTTACAGTATTTAACTCTGTTATTTATTAAAATGCTTAATTATGAACAAAATGAAACTGATATGCAATAATTGCATTGTGGCAGCTCTGCCCAAAGGAACGGGTCGGAACACCAGCAAGCAATTGAGAGAAACTTGTGCAAAAAAACAACAAAAAATTGACTCAAGACATCCATTTTAAAAGACAATTGTCCCTGCATGCTGACCAAATGCATGCAAGCTTCAACGTTCAAAAGTTATTAAAAATAAATGAATACATTAAAAAAAAATCTCAAACATTTTCTGGCCTCTAGCAAATAGAAATTAATTTGTTGATTCCAACTTATCTAAAACAAGAGAACTTTAGTCTGATTTAATTTCAAACATTGAGAAGAAAATATTTTTATTTAGTGCATGTAAACGTCTGGTTCCAGCTGTTTTGTCAAAATGTGATTTCTCCCCTCTGATTTATAAATTCTGCAACTCGGTCATGAAAACTGAGTAAATCCTGCTTTAATGAGACATTTCAATCATATTCACCTAGACGCGTATTGTATTTCTCCCTCTAAAGCTGTTTTGTTTGTGTTTTGACACTCAATAACTGAGCAATATTGTATATCCCTTTGTTAATTATTCTAAGGACAAGTTATGCTTATTGACAAACGCACCATTATGTCATTGTCGATAACTCATTATCTTTCCACACACATCCATTAGACGTAGAAGAATCCGTCGACGTTGATGAATGGCAGCAGAATTTTTAATGTCTCTGTAATTGCTTACAGCTATACCGCACTGAATTATAAATCATTCATGTCTCTTTATAAGCTGCTTATTGTTGCTGGAGATACAACACCGCTGTATGATGAAGCTTGTCGCCGTGTCGTGATGTGAAAACTGGAATTTCAAAACTCAATCAGGCTAAAAACGGAACTACTGAGTCCACCCAGGTGGAATTTACACTCAGTATAAATCCAGCTGTTCTAAAGCAAGGAATGCTAAGAAATAGCTTTAAATTACTGTGCATGGCAGAAAACGAACAGTGAAGCATGGAGGAGACGGCATCATGCTGTGTGGTGGGGTTTATTCAGAAGGAAAATGGAAGCTCTTCAAAATCAGTGGAGAAGGACAATCCTAGAAGAAAACCTGTTAATGGCTGAAATTAGGGTTGAATGACTGGAAAACATGAAATTGCTATGTTATTGTTGAAAACTGAGATTTCTGCAATTAAGCTTTCTGTCATCTCAGTGCCATCTCCACCGTACATGACCTTTAGCATCTTTGTCACCAAAATATGTATCGGATGTGGGCTATAAATGTTCATCTGTCTGGACAAACACGTTATTGGCAAGCAGAGTTTCATTCTGTGCTACTTGAAATGTTGCAGCCTTCCACAACGACGGCACCGAAGCTGTATTTCATGAATAGGATATGAAAAACCTTGAAAAGTAATGACAACTGCATTACAGTTAGATTAGTGAGAATGGCCCAGTCAAAGTTCAGACCTCAAAAAACTGTGGCAAGGCTTGAACACTGCTGTTCACGGTTGCTCCATGTCCGATTCGTTTTAGTTTGAGCTATTTTGCAAAGATGAATAGGGAAAGCTGCTTTTAAAATGTATTTACTCTGGTGAGCAGACTAAATCTACATGGCATGCTCTTCTGATTTTTTTTTTTTTTAATATTGAAAACCTCACAGTGATGCACTCACAGTCTCTGGCATCTGTTATGGAAGTTAGGGCAAAAGTAAAACTGCAACTATTAATTGCATCTATTACTGTCTCTGTTAGAGAATTGTCCTCATATTGCACATTAGAAGATGAAATGTAACTAACATTTTGCCATCTTAAGACCCTCCTGAGCAACATGAGCACAGAATCTTTTCACACCTCGTGCTGCTGTTTGAAAGGCAGCACTGTAAGCATGTTCTGAGGCACGTCGCCCCCGCAGCCTTTTACCTGACCTCCTGCTGTTATTTTTATTGTTGCTGCTGCTATCTCTGATTGTTTATCTTGTTTTATTTACAACTGCAGCTGTTTTCTCATCTCTCACCTCCGTCTTCCCTCCCTGTTGTGGCCAAAGTCAATTGTTCATTGAGGGGTTACCAGGAAGAAATGTAATGATTTAATAGATATCATGAGTGATCTCGAGTGTTTGACCGGTGTTTTTATAGGATGGGAAATGTGTTTGCGAAGGACACTGAGAAAACACTCAAGAGCATCATTAAAACAGTAAAGCATACAACAATATAACTTGAAACGCCTGCTGCAGGCGTTTCAATTTAGTTTCTGATGCATTATTGACCTCTAGTGGTTGGCTCAGGAAGTGAAGTGAATAAAAGCAAGCAAAGTAAGTTTTTTTTTGTTTTTTTTTTCTGAGAATAGGTAGAATTCAATGTCATATTATTACCCTCTAAATACATGTTTAAAATAAAAACAAGCCTTTACAATCAAACTGACGTCATTTTAATTCTCAAAAGTTAGTCTCGGAGAGATTTCAGAATGTCAGGGCTTAGATTAAGCAAAAAAATTGTGGAGGTGATTGCTGATTAAAGGTTTTATTGTCAAAGCAAAGTGAAACGTGGTTGGTCAGCGACAAAACCCCGCCGGATAAAATACAAGATTGGTAAAAGCAAAATTACCACCATTTCCTCCTTTAAATAAAATATTTGATAGACACAAAACAGAGAGGCAATCAAATTTAATACAAGCTTGAAATGAGAAAAATGATATGAAGGGGCAAAATATGCTACCAACAAATCACACCAAGCTTTCACACTTAGACAATCAGGGATGACAATCAGTAACTTAATTTAGACATGTACAAAACATACTTTTCTCTTGTTCTCATCTTCCAGTCCATATGCAAATTCAGAGCAGCCAGCCTTTAAAAATCTTCTCACTTTTTCTCAATTGGTGCGTCATCCCTCGTTGAGGGGAATATTTCAATTTCCTTGATGATGCGTTTGGCAATGACATCGTTGTTTGCTGAGACCATCCTTCGAGACATCAAATCAAAAGGTCCGCCTAAGTTCAAAACAAAGCTTTTGTTAAGAAGTGCGACGCTGATATATACAGTGAAGAATCCCCAAGATTAAAAACATTTGCTTTGTAGCACGATTGTAAAAGTGAATATACCATCAACGTCCAGAAGGATTCCTCCAGCTTCTTGGACTATGACTGCTCCAGCGGCGATGTCCCAGCAGTGGATCCCGATCTCGAAGAAGGCCTCCACCGCCCCGGTCGCCACTAGACACATGTTGGTAGCAGCTGTTCCTGACCCTCGGAGCCTGGGGAAAACAGAAAACAGAAAACGTTAACTCAGAGGGGAAACGATCAACAATCAATAACATGCAAAGATGTCCAGGAAGGAAGCATATTCCATCTATACTAAGAGGTTCAACCCAGAAGAATAGTATTTTTTGTTTCTGCGTGTTTCTTGTCAAATCTTTCGTTTTTTACGTATTTTTTTTTTCAGGTTAGTAGGTTTCATTTCAAAATGGGAGCACAAAGCAAAATTAAGACTAATGTAATACCTGAGTTTACCACAGCTAGCGGTAGCTACATATGTAGCCTTAGCACACAAACTGCTCCAAGTTGTTTTTGTCAGTGTAACTTCAATACTTCTACTTCGACCAATCAATTCACTATAAATGATGTTTCTGCATTTTTATTGGTGAGGGAGATTTTTCAAACCTCAGTTGAAAACACTCAAGCATAAAAGCAGAGTGACAAAAGTCATTAAACAAATTATTATTGCTGTCTATGTGATTACTACTGACTTGCTAGCAAAACGCTTGATTTAGCGATGCTAGCACAAGTTTGCTGAAGTTTTCTTCACACTGGTACAGTTTTAATTGTGTTTCATTTCTCTGTGTAGCTATAATTAAAATCGATAGGATTTGAAAAAAATGATCATTCAGACGGAGATTTAAAAAAAACTGAAAATGCACCTTTAGTTTAGCTTAACGTTAGCTTCAGAGGTTGACCCTAATAAACATTTCTAAATTAGTAGTTTGAGCAAAATTACTATTTGAAAGGTTAAAGGGTTTTTTTCAAACTAACTTTTAAATTTTTAAGTACGAGAATTAATTATTTCATATTATAAAATGTAGCTTCAGCCTTGCTTATGGCTTGCTCAAAGCTCCACATGATAACACCTCAAGCTGAAGTTTTAATAACTTTGCTTCAGATTAATGCTGCACTTCATTTTCCTCTGTCTGTCCCAATAACATTTAAGATTTAAAAAAATAGTGTAATTAGAAAGATGTATTTATCCTTAAGAATAATACATCTGGATGTTAGAAGTTAATTTCATGTTCTTACTGCTGACTCAACTAAAAGGAAAAATCAAATCTAAATGCGTTTTTTAAATCCATTGTTAGAGTTTTTATTGCTTACCTAATTTTAAAATGGCAAAATTTGGTGTTTGGGGATTTTTGACTTTAAATTGCAGACATTGTCATTCAACTTACCCATGAACTGGGATGCAGAGAATCTTTTGCATGGTGGAGAAGATTTTGGTCACTTTCTCTGGACTCCTATCAGTTCCATGCTCAGAAATGATAATGGACTTGTGGATATCTACAACAACAGAAGGTCGGAGAGATTTAACACTTTTGCTTGATATAAACATGGTAAATTTAATCTAAATATTAAAATGTGAATTCCATTTTTACCTTTCACATCAGAAACTTGAATGGGTTCGTCGTTGCAGAATGCACCCTTCCCTTTCCTTGCTTTATACATCTTGTCCTCCAAGCAGCTGTACACCACACCAAACTCCAACTACAAACAGAAATCGTTTATTAAAGTGTCGCATCAAGCGGTGAGAATGAAATGTGGATTTTCGTGTCTTTTTCACATACCTGTTTATTGACAGCAAAGGCAATGGAAACTGCCACGAATGGGAACCTGTAAGTAAATAGCAGCATTTAGATACAAATAATGGGTCGTTGCATTGCTATACAAAGTTAATGAGATGCTGATTGGCTCTTTTGTTGAAAGATTATTGCCTCAAACACTCACTGCACATGTTCATTATCTACTTTTCTGAATATCTTTTAATTTAATCTGTTTAGAAATTCTATTTTCAAAATTAGGGCTCATTTTTTGAGTTTTTGTCCTAGTAATTGTTCTTCATGTTTGTTTTTTCCCTCAAAAACTACAACCAAACTGCAAGAAAACTGACTTCCTGGGTACTTGAGAGTCTTGTACATTACGGATTTTTGCCAGATTCGTATATTACGTAACATGGTTGCCAAACATCAGCATCTCTGTTACACAAAATGTGCTCAACCGTCACCTTACCCATGCACAAAGTTTGTGGTGCCATCTACGGGGTCGATGATCCACGTAGGTTTGTCGGTCAAGATGCACGGCTCACCTTTTGCAACAGACTCCTCCCCAATGAAGCTACAGCACAGAGTAGGAAGAGGAGCAAAATTAAATGATGGACGTCAATTTTGAGCCTTTGTGAAACTCGCGTGTCTCTATGCATTGCTCACCAGTGTGTTCCTTCTCCGAACTCCTCCTTCAGAGACCCAATGATGATTTTCTCCACCCTCTCGTCAGTCTTGGTGACAAGGTCCACAGAGGAGCTCTTGGTCATGATTCTTATTTCACTCTCGCCAGCTTTTCGAATTTCCTAATTGTTCAGATTATAAGCGGAACCAAATTATTCTCAAAGTCACCCACACTTCCGCTATTCAGTGCATTTATTGCTGCTGTGTCGAAAAGAGATAAAACAAAGTTAGAAACTGCACCTCTCCAGCCTTTTTTGCCACAGAAACTGCAAAGTCGTAAGCCTTTTGCCAAGGGTCCTCCATTTTATTTCTGCTACAAGGTTGTTTGGAAGAGTCTGTAAAATAAAACAAAGACTGTAAAACTGCAACAACATCCCATAAAACCTGGGTCATTATTTGGACAACATGCAAATACGGCTTAATGTATGGAAAAATATGCCTGTAAAAAGGATCATTAGTGACTGGAGCCTCAGCAACTCTGAGGTGAGCGAAAGATTACGACAGCATCACTACAGACCTGCATCACGATTGGTACACTTTCATTTCAGCATTATGCAAGACTTCTTCTGCATCAAAGTCTGCCAGCATTGTTCCGAAGCACCACCACAAGCGTGGATTGCAACACGTTGTGTTGAAATTTGTCATATTGCTTGTCAATTAGAGATGGCGACACAAAAAACATTGCTTAGTATGAGTTAGGACATGACTGTGTCCGACAATATCTGCCTTGTTGTGGAAGAAAACTGGCTTATGTGACAAGTTTGATGTTAAGGAAGCTCCTCAAGTTAAATGTTAATGCTATATCTGGTTTGTTTACGTTAAATCAGAAGAACTGGATATGTATAGCATTTGATTTTAATAAATGTTGAGTTTTTTTTTTTTTTAAATGCAGCTTCAGGGAAGAAATGTCGTTCCTAAGAAGTCAGTTTCTGTGATTAATATCTCATATCAGTGTATCAAGTACCATTTTCCACCCTCTCTTCTTTCATTTAAAATTTGATAACTGGTGAGTAAGACGACACTGATAATTCTATTAAAAATATTATAGGCAATAATCATTAATGAAAATTCAATGACAATTTCATTACAAAGATTAAGTCAACATTTAAGAACCAGTGGAACCCTGACAGAAGAGCTCATCATTTCCCGTCCAGTTTGATAAGAAACGGCACAAATAGTGAAAGAAAAACTCACCTTGAGGAGAAGATGTGCAGCCAGGTAAGCCTGCAGGTGCTAGTGATGCTTGTTTGAAGGGCCCAAAGCTTTAAATTGACTGACTGTGGAAGTGAGGCAACTTAAAAAGCTGGCATGACGAGGTGGGGAAAAGTACTAGACACGCCCCCCCCCCAGGACGTTCATTCTCATCAGCCCAAAGGAAAAAAACAGCTTTCTGTCTTTCACAAAGGCAGACCTGAAACAGCATGATGTCCCATTTGCTCTCTGCTGAGAGCAACCAGGGTTGAGTAAGAAAGTGGAAAAATTTAAGGGAGCCTTCCTCTCACTCCGGTGGGGGTGAAACAGGAAGACACACCCGTCTTTATATGATTCAACGCAACAACTAAACATGAGAGGCCATTAAATAATGAGCAAATTCCTGAAGGTTGATGTCACAACATGTTTCAGGGAAGCTGGTCGGAGTTGACACATGAGGAAGAAAACCTGTTGCTTTAGATTATTCCATAACTTAAAATTCAACATATAACTGAGGTTTAAAGGTCTAGTCAAAGACCATATCGAAGTCTAATGTAATAATACAAAATCAGAGCTGTTTCCCATTCAGTCAGTTCAGTTTTATTGACAAAGAATGTACAAGTTTCAAACAAAGTATTCGTTAGCAAAGTTAAATCATTAACTATCTACCTCTTTCACCCTGAATACACCATCTTCACTTTGAAGCACGGTGATGGCAACATGATGCTGTGGAGACGCAAAGTGTCCCGAACAGGATACGCTCATACAATGCAAACATGTTTAATACGACAGAAGAAAAATAGATTACTGGTTCAAACAAGTGATGATCTACCGAACCTCTTTTTATATCTCTGCCCCAATTCAGATTGTTTTCATTATTATTATTTGGATAGATTCTTGACGCATGAGATGTTATCGTTTAAGATAGTGTATTAATGCACAGTGACAAAAACAAAAAAGATTATGCATTGTGTGTGTTGGTAATGCGCCTGCTCCTGTGTGTGTGTGTGTGTGCGTGTGTGTGTTATCAGAGAAGCCACAGAGGCTCCTCGGCCTTGGGGGTGACCGATGAAGTGCCTCCGCATATCAGTTTTTTGTCAAATACCATCTCACACAATGCAGCTGGCCTCTGCTTTTTACCCTTGGGGGGAACAATAAAAAAAATTAAAAAAATGAGCATCATTTCTTCTTCCACTTCACAAATGTGCAGTACTTCTGTTGGACCATCCCGTAAACTCCTGATATAGTATGCTGAAGTGTGTGTGTGTACATGCTAAAAAGGTTTAAAACAAAAGGTTTATGGGGATGTCAATACTTTTGCAAGGCGCTGTGTCATAGCAAACAAAGCTGCTTGACAGTTTTATATTTCCTGACAGCTTTCCTGCTTCGTTCCCTTTTATTGTTTTCCACTGGTGGAAAACAGTCTGAGAGATCCCCTGGTGAGCCCATGTAGAATAAGTGTCTGTTTGTCAGAGAGCCTGCCGGAAGCTGGATAAAGTCTTGACAACACATTCACAAACTATGTGAATTTCTACACAGATAGTGCAGAGTAGAGCACATATCTGTGTGTTTAAAATCAGATTCTGCATTTCTTAGTGTCCCTGTTGCTTGAAAAAGAAAATCAGACACCGCAACCATCCGACCCTCGAAGCTAAACAATAGATTGTGTTGACTCTTCGTCCAGGATAGTATTTTCTTGAGTTTTTTTTTTTTTTTTTTCCGCCCGGGAGTGACATAGTTTGCATTTTATTATTCAAATGCATGCGGCAGTCAAGTCCTGAGGGACCAGAGGATATTTTCTGGATCGTCAAG
>NW_015112853.1:0-32423 GCF_001443285.1 Poecilia latipinna
AAATAAAAAAAAAGTTTTAAAAAAAAACCCCAAATTTTTTTTAAAAAAAACTCCCAAAATTTTTCCCCTTTTTTTTTTTTTTTTTTTTTTTTTTGGCTGTCATGCATTGTCAAGGTCAGTGCGATGCTGAGACAGCCTTTCTGTCCCGTCAAACCCGTTTGAAGAAATATTACACACTCCTGGCCGGATCTATAAGTATAGCACTTGGAATATACTGCGACAGAGACAGATAAGCACTGAAGGAAAACCATCACTCATTTAGGGCCATTTGGGTTAAGTCAACAATTTCAAAACCGGCCCACATCACCTGGGCATTATAAAACACACAGATGCACACAAACGCTTAAAGCCCGGCATCCCCCTGCAGGACTGCAGCACGCCCTGTTGTCAAACTATTGGCAGGTCCCGACTTTTGTTGGGAGTCGGGACTTTACTCGCTCCGTACGATGTGCGTCCACTTAGCTCCGCACAAAGTGTTTAATTGGTCTGAGGAGGAGGAAAAAAACAGATAATAGGCACTTAGAAGATGTGAGGAGGGGTGTGTGGCTAAGAATGAATGAAGGATGTCATGAATGATGCCCTCTGTGCTTTCTGTGATATCACGTTCCTCTTTAACAGTCCAGACCTTTAATGCCCCAGCCCCCGCCCCTTCCTGTCTCAGTTAACAGGAGTGTCTGAATTGGCCACCAGCAGCAACAAAAGAAAACAACTTCAAGAACGTAAATTAAACATACTGCAGATGCTTTTGACTTGCTGTGTGTGTGTGTGTGTGTGTGTGTGTGTCCGTGTGTGTGTATGTGGGCTACAGGGCCCTCCAGGCTGGGTGAATAATTAACAGGGCCAGTGAGTGAAGTAGGTACCAGGCAGGGTGTTTTGTTACCCCCGCCTCACTCAGCACGAGCAAACAGCATTAGATAAGCCTATCTCTATCCGCCTGACTTGTGTGCATGTGTGTGCGCAGTTGGGCCACTTTAGATGATTCAACCATTTGATACCTTCAAAAGCCTCCTGCAGCTCGGTAACAGTTCCCGACAGAAAGCCTAGACATCCCTTGTCAAACGAAGATGGGCTCCAGCAGCTGCAGCCACTGAACATCTTGTCACGTCTCACAAAGTTAAATATATTTCTTCCGTCAATACATTGAAAGGAAACCAGCTTTTAGTCCAGAGAAGAAACATGTAGTTTCACATCCCTTGAATATTTATAGTTTTTTTTTTTGTTTGTTTTTTTTACATGTTAAAATCACAATCTTTAAAGTATTTTTATTGAGATTGTACGTGACAGACCAACACAAAGTAGTGCATCACTGTGGATCAGAGCAGTACAATGCGTGTTGGTATTCACACACCTGGTAGAATCCAGAGGAACCAATTGTCTTCAGGGGTTTGTAACAGTCCATCTGTGTGCATCTTTAACTCGGTGTGTGAAAGCAGGGGCTCTTGGAAGACCTAGAGGTTTGCTAGAAAACATTAGTGAACAAGCAACATCATGAAAACCAAGGAACGCAGCTGACAGGCGAGGGGGACAGTTGAGGAGAAATTCAAAGCAGCTTTAGGTTTCAAAATTGTGGGGATACTTTCTTCCAGCTTTGGACAAGGGAGAAGAAAGGTGGTGAGACCTGATGGGAAGATGATGGAGCTAAAATACAAGGCAATCCTGAAAGAGAAGGCTTAAGCCTAAGAAGGAGGTTTCATTTTTTTTTTTTTTGTAGGACAGCGAACATATTCAGATATGTAGAGGTTACACATTTCCTGCTTCCTAATTATCCACTGCTCTGTTAGTTTATCAGATAAAACAATCTAAAATCTAAATCAGTCTGATAAATTCTGAGCCTTGAGGTTGCCGTGTAAAAGAGTTTGAGGGTATCAAAGCTTTTGCGAATCACTGTGTTTGAGACATTTTATCTTAAATTCAGAGTAAAACAAGCCTCTCATTTATTTTAGAGAAAATAATTTCCCCCCCCCCCAGAATTTAAGGGCTGCATTTTGTTTGCAAAGCTAAGTGTTGCATTCTGTCGGGCTGCACGCTGTGCCTTAGCTGTTACGAAAATACAATGACTTCTCTATTTAGCCTTTGTTGAACTGACAGGCTGCCACCCTCAACTGTTGTAAGGCAGAGACGAAGTCTGTGAAGGAGAGAGAAGAAACAACGAGCTGAGAAAGTCTGCTCTGCGAAATGCTCAGCTTTAGCTTTCGGTGTCGGCGAAGTTGCGTTAGATTAAAATATTCTGTCACACTCAGTTGTTTTCATTGAGCAAACACAATTTTTAGCCCCACTTTTTTTTTTCTTTTTTTTATTTAAACCACATGTATTTTACTTGCAATGAAGCAATATTTGTGAATAATTTCTGCAGGTTTACTGTAAGCGAAGATAACGCCACATTCCGACATTCCACACCCAAAGTTTGCCTCCCATGTTTGCAAGATAGGAAAGAAGGTTTCCATCAGGTCTGCAAACAAAATATTTGACTTTTATTCAGCGTTAGTATTTTGTTTACATTCTATTTACAACATAAGACACGCATGGAAGTCGGCGTGGAGGGGGAACAAAAGAGAAAAAAAAGATATCATCCCGTAAAGAGGGTAAAACAAAAATCTAAACAGCGTCAGAGACAAAAGGAGAACTTTTACATTAGAGGTCCAAGAAGAGAGCAAAGTATGTGCACCAGTGGAGGCAGTATTCAAGCTGATGACATACAAACTTCACAGGACTAGTGATGTGAATCTAGACATTAAAGAAAAACATATCAACGCCTTCTTTTACAGGTCGGGGCTACAATATTAATACTGCAAACAATGACAAGGAAGGAATATCAAACATGTACTAAACTTCAGACCCTGTTCATAGCCTGTTGTAGCACCTGCAACGCCACCTACTACCAGAGCCCGACTGCTGATATCATGACAGATGATTACTGAGCAAGTTGATTCAAGTATGAGAGTCTGTTGTTTTTCAGCAGGGCTTGGTTTGTGTGGTGCAAGTGTAAATGTAGCTCACAGAGAAAGAGAAAGAGAGAGATAGAGAGAGAGATCAAGTTGTTTTCCCCCCTTTAAGTTGGTTATTTTATGTTGTTCAAATGAAAATTTTCTTTAGTTTAATACTTACAGCACCCTAAAAAAAAAAATCTATTGCCACCCGTTAAATTTGTGTAAGAACAACTTATGAACATTTGCTGCAATTTTACATCTGTCGATGTCGGAGAATTTTTATTTTTATTTCCCTTTTTGTCTTTTTCACTCTGCATAAAAGTTGGATCCTCATTTCAATCCATCTGTCGCAATTCTATGCTTTTTTAAAACCTCTCTCATTATTGCTCTGATTGGGTTTTCATAGGAACTTAGCTGATTAGCCATCATCTTGTAATCATGTTATCTGGATTAGTTTACCGTTAGGTTCTGTTGTTTTTCCAACTGTGAAGAGAAATTGGCTTCTGCGTCAGATTTGTTTGTTGCAGAAAAACAAAAAGTTTGGGGCTACAAAACCAAATATAGAAATTAATCATAAAGGAAATATTGGGGGTGCCAAAAATTGCTGGAGCTGTAATTCAGTTAATTGTCCCCACACGCTTGGCCCCCATCTGAATAAATGCTCTCAACCTAAAGGTTGGATTCTCTGAAAATGTTCACAGTGACATTATACTACTGAAATGAAAGAGTAATTTATTTCAGGGATATTTTACAAAAAGCATGGAGGGTGTCACTGATCCCAGCTTCTACCTGTGATTGAAGCTTATATGAGTCTGAGTAGAAAGCAAACACTATACCCGATGCCAAAGTGTTACAGTGAGCGGAGGTTGCTATTGCCCGAATATTCCCAGCTCTATGTATACTTTTAGCTTGTGTCACATTACAAGAAACCATAAAAGAATCTTTTTTTTTTTTTTACACTATGGCTTCTCTTGATCTTGTTTCACCCAGCTGTTCCTAAGGAATGCCAAGAAACAAGATAAACGGAAAAAAAAGTAACAGAAGACGGCTTAAAAACACACAATTGTTTGCACGTTCTAATTTCATAGAACAAAAATGTCATCGAATCTCATAGGGCTAACCGTAGAGCCATCTCATTCCCATAATAAGATTAACGATGTGTGACGAAACACAGAAAAGACAGAGAAACATACAGTGCACTCAACAATTATTGGCACCTCCTGGTAGTTTTTTTTTTTTTTTTAAAGTTAGAAAATAATTAATCTTTTACTGCAAGTAGCATAATCAGACACATGAAAAGTTTACTGTTGACTAATGTTGGTAATGCTTCTCTTACCAACATTTTCCACTGCAGGGTGTGAAGATGATCTTGGGCTAAACGTGGTGCAACGAAAGCCCATTTTCTGACATAGTAATAGTTCCTTTCCCATTTGGAAGAGTGGCCAAGAGAAATAGGTCCCTGCTTTCTGTATACATTCTCCTAGAAAGTATGAAGTCTTTCATTATTGTGACGTTTACAGACACTGGTCAACTTCGATTGGGATGAGTAGCATATGTGCTGCTTAATGTTTTTGTTTTTTTTCCTTCCTAAGTGACCTTGTTTGTCACAGTTTAAGTTTTCTAAAACTTGTAATACTGTCTCTGCTGCTGATATTTTCAAGCTTGAATGAGCAGCAGTTTTCTTCTACTTATTTTCTTAACATGTTCTCTTTTTTACCATTTGGAATAGTGGCTAAAAGAAAATGGCATCTTGGTGATGTTGTTTCTCCAGGGAAACAAAGTTTTCGATTACCTATGAATAGTTCTTAGACATAGAAATTAAATGTAAAATTAATAAAAAAAAACACCATCAGGTATTGAAATAGGCCTCTGTGACTTCATACACATACTCTAAAGGGAAACAGGTCAATGATTACTAAATAATCATAAAACATTTTTTTGAAGAATGGCTAAAACACATATTTTATTATGGTAAAGCGTAAGAATAATTTGTTCAACAGCTGCTTTAAGATATCTAGTAGAGATGCCAATAATGTGGAGAGCCCTGTAGATTTTACATAAAGCCTTGAGAAGGCACTTCATTCAAGCATTGAAATTATAATAAGTTCTATAAAGTCTGCTGGTTTGCACATGGATGGCAACAGCAATGTCTTCCAGGCTTATCAAAGTAAAACTGTGGGAAAAGTAATTTAAGGCTAGCAATCGTGACGAGTTGAAATTAGTGCACAGAATTTAAGTAACAACTAAATAATGGAGAAATTATGTACAAAGTCAAGTGCAGCCCTGACAATGGCAACAGGGTAAGAAATCTTTACTGCGATAAATAGATTACGGAAGCAGAACGAAGAAACGGGAGACTACGGTAGCAACAATCGTAAATGAGTGATGCTCTGACTCATCCTCGATCGCTGCTGTCAAAGTTGCTTGTTTCACTAATACAAAGAGAGATGCGATCTCGGAATAAGGAGTGTACGTCCACCGTCATGCTGTCACATCTCTGACAGACAGATGAAATAAATTAACAATAAAGACAAGGTTAAAAAGGTCCATCATTAAAATGCATTGGAGCAGCAATAAATAGATTTTTCTTCTGTTTACAGTTATCACCAGACACTTTAAAACACAGGATCAATCCAAAGCAGTTTGATTTGTTGCTTTTGTTCCTAGGATGAAGGCTTGGTGGTCCTCCCTCTGCTGAGGAAGCCAGCAGGGAACATGGAGTAGATGAGATGCTTGTATAGATGTGTCCTTCCTTTGTTTCATCCGTAAAAAAACAACTTGCGGTGTCTCGCTGTAGCTGTGGTTATAGTTTTTTTTTTTTCTTCTTTTTTTTTCTGTTAATTCTGCCTCATAGCACAAACATTCATCTAAACACACACATACACACAACAGATTTGGAGCACCCGATGCCTTGCTGTCCCCACACAATGCAGTGTATCCTCCTACAGCCTTGTGCTTCTCTGAGTAGCAGTTGCCTCGTTGACACAGACCTAAGAACAGCTTTTGCTCCACGCTTTTTGTCAAAGCAATGAACCAAACCTAGAACTGAGTCCTTAGGGCAACTTCTTCCTCACGTCGCCATTCAGAAACACTAATTTATCTTCTTCTCGGATTTCAAGGAACCGTTGCGTTTGTGCTTCCCGTTGGCAATGCTCTCAGAGTGACAGTGTCCATTGGTCATGCTGCCGTCGACTCTTCTGCTGTGGTCGCCGGCCTTGCCCCTGAGGAGACGTACCAACCTATGCAGTAAAAACACTATGAGGGCGCCGGCAGCTGCAACAGCAAGAAGGACGTCCACAAGGAAGTACTGGTAGGGGGGCACTTCATACACAGCCGAGCGCAGGTGGTTAGCGCCACTGTGACGGAGGATGTAGCCGATCCAGTACACAGCCCTGGTGACTGGGTGGCCTGGCTGGTCTTTGTGAATGTTGGAGAGGAGACGAGCCTGCTGGCGGTACCTGGGAACAGGAGGACAGCAGAGATGGGGGTTAAAAAAACACACACAAAAAAAAAACAAAAACATGGGGACAACTCTGACTATGAAAAAAAAGAGATACAGAGAACACCATTCCCCGTTACAAACTACACAACTGCGAGCTCCTTTGGCTTTCTTTAAACACTGGAGTTTGTTCTGCCAGCTACATTGTAGAACATTACGTCGGGTCTAAGTCTACCTACACCCAAAAGCTGAAAATGGCATGCACCAAAATAAATCTTGGTTTATGAAACCATGAGCACACACACCAGAAATCAATTTCACCTTTATACATAGCAGCTGCAACTCGTTTGCTGCATCCGCCTCAGTTTCTGGCCCCCCTACACACCCATGTTCAACCATGGAAGGCGAATGCAAACTACCTTGTGAATGTCGGTGCATTTAAATGAGTCAGCAAACCAATGTTATTTCATGGTCAACAATGGAAACGGCAGAGAAATGAGTAAAGAAACACAATTTGACAAGGCAGAACTTGATGTGAGTGAGGTGGAGAGTTGAAAAGCTGTCACCTTTGGTAGCCACGGTAGTGGCGTGACAAATACAAGTTACACACTGCCGCCAGCATTTTAGGAAGCAGAAGGTTCGCTCCACAGTGGAGCGCTCATGGGTGTCAGCGATACTAAAACACGCCTTCTCTGCGCTTTGGGCAGTGGCTACACCTGAGGCAGTAGCCACTGCCTCCTGAAGCTTTCACTGGAAGAGTGTTTCAGCATCTCAGGCCTGAAATGTTTCAGGCCCTGGTTGTTGCATACGCCATGTTTGTAAATGTTTGTTGGAGAACAAAATCAATAGTTGTAAAAGTGGTTTCAGATTTTTATTTGTATAATAACTTTTCTTCTCCTTCACAATTATTTTCTTTGTGTTGGTCTATCACATAAAATCAAAATTTAAAAAACAAAGATTAATACATTTCAAAGCATTGCATGAGGTGCTTACAAAGAAATGTACGAGTAAAGATAACACCAATCAGTCCAACCTGGGGTCGTTGATGACACTGCTGAGGGAAGCGTAGAGATCTTTCTCCGTCATGTCTTTCCAGTGCAGCATGACTCCCATCCCTTTGGCTGCCACACGAGTCATGGTGTCATAGTGGTCTCCGAAGAGAGGCACACCCACCACCGGCACCCCATGATACATGGCCTCGTAGATGCTGTTTAAGCCCCCGTGGCTCAGAAAGGCCTTAGTGTGAGGATGGCCTGGATGGTGGGAAGCATAGGTGTTGAAATTATTAGTAACTATTAACATGCTGCGTTTCCTGCACTCCTGTTTTGATATAAATATTTACAGTTCTCAGGGCATGTGACAGAGACTCATCATTTTAAGTGGAACATACATTTTAAAAACACATTATTTCAAAAGTTTCTCCATAAAATCTTGATTTTATCACCTCTTTATGAAAACAAAGCAAACCTAAACATGCATTTCCTTTGTGTCAACAGAGTCACTTACTCTGACCTTTGAAAAAGGTCAAACATGAAAATGTGTAAATATTTTCTAACCTTTGTTCACACATCTTTAGAGCAGAACACGGATAGCATTCGCATTTAGATTTCACCACTAAAGTGGCTAATGAGTCTCTGAAACGTCTATCAGGTACAACCGGGTAAGTCCCATTATCCAGCTGTCTATCTATACATCTATTGGCTGGGCGGTAAATCTATTTTAACTATTACTTGATTTTTTATTTTATTTTTATTTCTTTCACCAATGCACTGTGTTTTTCCATAGTTCATAGAGTTATCAGCATGGCCAAGGCTGCCAATCTCATTTGACAAGAGTGTTTTACAGCGTCTGTTTATTTGGACTTTGAATTCAGGCCAACTCTACAATGAAATGCTCTTTTCAGGGACCATGAAACACAGTGCACAAAACCAGGCTAAATATAAATGGTACGCACTCACCCAATAGGTCATTCTGTGGCATCCAATCAACAAGCTTGGTGTTGTTGCCAAGGTTACTGGGTGCAACTCCAGAGAATCTAAAAGAAAGACAAGGAAAATCATAGTGAAAGGACCCGACACTGAAACAAGTTGTTCAGAAGAGACACACAGAAGAAAGGTGAATCTTTTTTTTTTTTTTTTTTTTTTTTATTTTTGGGCCGGGGTTAATTTCCAACCTGCAATATTTTTCAAATGCACCATGTCTGTGGCACATGCAACACAATGCGAGTGACTGAAATTATTTGCATATATACTTTTTCAGCCATAAGAAATGCTAAGATTTAGACAAATCAAGGTCCTAACAATACAAACTAAAAATTTATTTCCTTCTGTTTTTGTATAAACACCCCTGTTTCAGAATTGAAGCAGAGGTATTTATTCAAAATGTCTAGAAGGTAAATATTGTTCAAAGTACACAGAGATTTAGACAAGTGTTTTTAAGGTTTCCATGTACAGTCAAACGAGAAACCATTCAAATGAATCCCCTAACTGTGCACAGCATAATTAAACTGCAAGTGCTAACAAAACTTCTTAACAAGGTAAATTGCAATTCAATGAAGTTCACAGTTGTTTTAACATCCTTTTATACACTCACACTGAGGCTCGATGTACAAAGGGAGGAAAATATTTATACATTACTCACACCAGAAGCAAGTTCTAAAGTAATAACTCATGATGTCATATTGTTTGCATAACCACACGCCTCATGGACCAACCACTAACAAGCCTGTCAGCTCGGTCGCTTATGCATCAGTTAATAGATGCCATGTATGCACAATAAAACAATGCCAGAAAGATCCGTGGATACTGTCTGTGTCTACTTATCTTATTTAATCAGTGAGTAAAGGACTCGGGTTAGATTTTTTGTATCACGTTAAGTCAAATGTATTTGTACAGCACATTTTCAGCAACAACGCAGTTTAAAGTGCTTTGCATCATAGAAACATACAGCCATCAATGATGAAACAAGCAATAAATGTTACATTTTGTCAAATGTTTTCATGTATATATTTTCTTGATGGATTTTGACATCAATATTAAACATTTTGTAGCTACTTTCTTTCCACCAATAGCCACTAGGTGGTGCTTGTGGGTAAATAAAACAATGGTATAATCTTATTTGATTAAATATAAGCTTTTAAATGATTAATGAGTGGATTTTTTTTATATTTACAGAAGTTCCTTCTTTCCCCCCCAAAAAAAAAAAAAAAATCTCTATGGAAAATTGATAAATTTTGCATGCAGTGTTCACCACCATTTATTTTCTTTAGATAACGATAGGATAAGAAAATAAATTCTGCCTATTCAAATACATTGTTCATAAAATAGTGTTTCACAACGATTTAGTTAAAGAACTGGATGACTCCCAAGTTATGAAGGAAATGTGAATGGAATGCATCTAAGTATTAGAGTTTAATATTAACTGGCACTGTAAATGGCAGCAGTCTTTTCAGCAATTTCTGTGGCTCTGAGGGGAAGAGGATTGATGTATAAAGAAAAAAAAACAACTATTCATATTGCAAACTGCACCTGGTAAATCATTTAAAATAATGTCATAACCAATCTGTTTTTTGGTTTGCTTTTTTGGTTTTTCTATTTCAAAACAATTGCAAAAATCAAGTAGTCATGATAATTTTTTTTTTTACCATTTCTAAACTCTAAATCTAATAAATGTAAAATCAAAATAATTAACTCTGCTGTGCTTGATTATTATTTATATCTAAAGCTAAAATATAAGGTTGTTGTTTTACATGTAGCTTTTTTTGACCAGATAAAGATAAAGAGTAATATAGTTTTATTTTCTCTCTGCAGGCTACAGGTGCAGAAAGTGGGTGCTGATGTAGCGTGACATTAACTAATGATCCTGCTATTCAAATTAAGCATTCCTGGTATACAACAAATCGGCCAAACGTCATAGTATGAAAAACACCGGCATACCATGATCCCTGAGCCACAAAGCTTTACAGTGTTTGAATGTTGCCTGACAAATTGCTTGGAGAATAAAAGAAAGATCTTAAGTCTGATGAGTCCATAAAATGTTGAGTCTTTTCTCTTTGGGGAAGTCAATGCATTTTTGGGAAAATTAAAGTCTCTGGAGAGCACATCAGTATTTTCATCAATACAACTTTACTGGAGCTTTTTGCAATACATACAGGTGTTGCGCAATGTTACCAGAACCCACAGGTATCGGCAGATCTTTGATCACATTGGAGCTGATCATGACTATAAACCGATCCCTCCATAATAGAGGGATATGGAATATAACCCCAAAACCTTTTTAGCTGAGCACTTTTTATTATGTTTGCCACTATCAAATGAAATGTTTAATCAAAGTATGCTGCTCTTCTGAAAAAATCCTGGAATGGACACAATGTCTCAATAGTAAAAATAGGCAAATTTCATTAACGGGTGGATCTGAGAAAACAAAAGGTTAGAGAAGGTTGAACTGGCAAAGAGTGACTGAACTGCATGACACAGACCCTTAACACTTGTCATTGTGTGAAAGCAAGCAGAGTGCGAGATCGGTGGATGTGAAAGAGTGCGCGTGTAAAGCATTTCCGTTAACGATGCATATGCATGCTACAAAACAACCTCCATCTGTCCATCTCTGTCTGCTTCCCTCCGTGACTCAAAGTCTTTTATCCAGAGTCAACAAAGCCTCGTCTCATTGTCGTGCCAATCAAAGCCGGCATTCATGGAGGCATTTATCAATGAAACAATTCATTTGGTTTGATCCCCCTTTCGAACACATTGGCCCTCCATCTCTTACATCCTCTTGGTTTTAATAAACACTGAAAGCCTTTAAACAGAATCTTCTCTTTGTCTTCATTTATGCATCAGTTCATGGATTTAATTTTGATTGTATGTAAAACAAAACAAAAAAAAAAAGAAATTAAATGTGACGCGGCAACACAAAAACTACCCTGCAGTTGAACAAGGCGTACATGACCATTATGTGGATGTGAGGCTTGGCTGTGTAAATATGCAGATCATGGGAACATTTAGTAAATGGGAGCAATAAAAGGTGTCGTGTTCCATGTGACTGGGATACTTCTCTCCTGTGGCACGATAAAAAAAAAAAAAAACAATCTTATCAGAGTCATGTTCACAAGAAATAGTCAACTTCCCTGGGTGCTGCATAACTGACATCAGCTTCTCGATATTTTACAACTGCAATCCAGTTTCCAAAATAACAGTGGTTTAGTTTGCTAAATTATAGTAAAGGAGAGAAACAACGCACCAATTTTTAGCTCATATTTACATTAAAAATAGAGAAAGACAGCATGCTGCATCTTAATTATGAGAACTACTGAGCTTGCTATACGTATAAAAGAACAGAAAGAATGTGCTGCACATCTAGTCTCAAGATTATTGATATCTGCTTCTTAAATCACACCCAAACGTTTAACATATATCGTTTCTCTTATCTCCTGCACAGAAAAGGCATTCTCTTCCCTGTCGTCCGTCCTATCTTTACAAAGTTAGGAATGTGGTTTGTCAACTTTGAACTTTATCCTTTCACCGCTTCTTGTGTGTTTATTCATGAGGTGTGGAGTCTAAACAAAGATTCGTTCATTAAAAAAAAAAAGACTAAGTGATAAAGTGAGTGAAGGGAAAATGTGGGATTACTTTTCCTAATCATAGGTACTTACTTATTGTGTGTTATATATGTTAACTAACAAATATAGCATCAACAAAACTTAATCTATAATCCGATTATAATTCATTATGGAACATTAAAGCAAAGGTGAAAGAAAACATGACGATCGATATAAGTTGTCCCTAAATTTGGAGCCGGTAATGTTTGTTCTCACAAATATTCCTAAATAAATGTCAGCAGAACATTTTTGGTGGAAAGGTGATGAAGAGTGATGAGTATTACTGTTGGATTCCTGGGGAGAGGACATTATACTGGAGGCCAGTCAGTTTTACAATGAATTTCCTAATCCTGTATGGGATCAGAACAACTCAGAGATCTGGGTCTCTGTAATCAATGACTACATAAGATAAGAGTTAAGCATTAACATGCTCAGAGGCTATGTTTGAAATCACAGCCCCTCCATTTCTCTCTTTACTCTCAATCTTTTATTTCTTCTCTTATATTGTACTTACAATAAAGGCCAGTGTATGTCTCATGCTTTTATTCCCACAGTTTACCTAAAGCCTACCTTACTTTGCAGTCATACCTACGAAAGCACATTGGCAATTATTGTAGCTATCCGTCTTCATGTGTGTTACAATACACCAGCAAAGACGAAGTTTAGAAAATAAACTAAACTAATCCAGCTTTTTATACTCTTATGATCTGATGCAGTAATTAAAATGAAATAGTTCCTTTGTTAAAAATGGAAGTCATCAGGTTCGGCAGAGGCAAGTCTCATGATGTAAAGGAGATCACTGCGCATGAGATGACTCCAGATATTACGTACATGTGGGTGGGTCCGGACTCTGACCTTAGCAAACAACCCGGCACTGAGGGACAAAGCACTGCCTTTATTTTACAATGCTCCTGACCAGCTATATAGCTGATTACGGGGTTCCACGTCATGTGACATCAAGAATGATGAGTGTGTGTGTGTGTATATATATATATGAAAAAAAAAATCCTGTTCAAACATTATTCTGTGACAGATGAACGGGTGCATGCGAGCATTACCTCCAGATGACACGCTGTGGCAGACGGGCCAGAGCTCCTGCCAGTTTGTGAGCAATGTCCTGGGAGAGATACTTGACTCCAGCGCCAAACGACACCACCACAAAGCCATGCTCTGCTGTGTCGTTCACCAGGGCCTGAAAAGACTGAAGGAACAGAGACAAAATAGCCACAATAAGCTACAGATCCAGAACAGCATGCTAACGTATAACCCGAACTTTGTTTCTTCATCTCTTCACAATCATTCAAACCATCTTATGTTTGATTAATTTGATGCTATTAAGGAAAAATGGAAAAATGTTTCAAGGAAAAATGTTTCAAATTACAATGAGGCAAATGTCCCTACAGGGACAATATAAAGTGACAGTAAAAAAAAAGAACAGTATTTATTTCTCAGTGATTCTTTTCTGGATTTACAAATTGAGAAAAAGTTATTGTATCAATAGCTTTATTAAAGAGCTTAAAGAGCATGTGCGATGTTGGAATGCGTAAGTGTTTACTCTCTAGTTGGTACCAAAGAAATATTTCTTTTGGGAATAAATTTAATATTTCAATTTTAGCTTAAGACCCTTACTCTGACCATCTGTGTAATAAATTACATACATTTTCTGATGCACCGTCTGCGAAAGATCAGGTTGTTTGTGAGCGTTACGCAAGTTTATATTATTAAAACGGACTGCATAAAAGAGCTGCACAATATATCAAATTTATAGACCAGTTGCAGATTTAAGAAACTGCACAATGAATGGGAAAATACGTAAAAGTGTCGACCAACAAAGACGTATCTCTAGTTATTTTGAAAGTATGGAGAGCAATGAATGACAAAAAACTTTTTTTTTTTTTTTTAATAAAAATTGTTTTATTAGTGCTATGTCTAGAACAGCAAAATATTCACAGGACAATGACAAGCTGTATTTTTTTTTTTTTTTGTCATGAAACACACAAACAAATGTGGGTAATCTTTCTTTCACAAAATGCTAAACTTTTGGTTAACTGACACCAGTTAACAAGCAAAATGGAGTTTTCTTTCTTTTTAATACTGTAAACATTTTTTGTAGATGTTTTCAAAACTGCTTCTCAGCACAATTGTGATATCAGTTTGTTATTTAAAAAAAAGTTGATAAAAAAAAATTCTGTTCAGGATACATTTGTAAAACTTTACTTGTCGGATCTGGCATAATGTTCCACCATTGTATGACTATATATAGCATATAGTAAGAAGTAAAAATAAGGCAGAAAGCTTGTGGGATTTTATATTTGTTATTGAATTTTAATTGAACTAGATTTCTTTGAGCACTCAGCCCCATTGGGACATTAAGGCAGGAAGCTACTTCTGTCCAGGTTGAGTTCCTGGAAGACAAAAACTGGTTCCACGATCTCGTCAGGGGACTTCTTCTCATTTTTGAGCACGCCCGCTACTTGAAACCACGGTTGTCATATTACAGGATGTCGTTACACAATGTGAATTATTTCTGAATAGGCATGAAGAGGAGCTCAAAAAAAAAAAAAAAACAAAACTGCAGACGTTCTTCATTTTGACTCAGCAAAATAGATATTTATCTGAATTAATATTTTTAAAACTTTTTTTAGAAATTTTCTCAAATAAAATATACATTGCAACCCACATTATTTAAAACCCTTTACAAATATATAGCTATTTTATTGCAGTAGTATAATCTCTTCATGACAAATCCAACCTTTAATTTGAGACCGTTTTTCAGCGTTAAATAGTTATTTTCAGTAAATTCCCTCATTCCTGTAACGTAAAGAAACCCAAGAAATACAGAAGAACATGCCATCAGAGAAAGGTGGATGTGCATTGAGGGGGAAATGTCTATTGGTGTAAACCTGTCTATAGAGTCAGAGATATACTTCAAGTCTTAAAACTACCAAAACAAAGACAACCAAGACTGAAGAATAACTTCAGTTTTTCTTCCCACCTATCTAGTGAGCAGAATGTCAAGAGAGGTAGATAAGGCATAAAGAAAGATACAGCAAAAAAAAAAAAAAAAAAAAGAGAATTTTTTTTTAATTTTTCCTTGCCCCTCTTGGTTGGGGTTGCCAAGCATTCAGGAGGGCACCACAGGTAAATTGTTATGGGGGTCTGTATCGATGAGCAGTGCTTACAGACTAATTAAGGATGTTGAAGTCACAGGAGAACAGGACAATTAGAGGAAAGGGACTGTCGGTCCAGCTGCAGCAGCTCAGGTCGGCCCTGGCACCGAGCAACCTCATGGGCACACTGGGCCCAGTGTCCCTGCGGATCAGCCCTACCATCCCTACAACGCAGCCTTAGTGACCTCTTAAAAAGAGTCCCAGTGTCCCCAGAGTTCTCCTCAGAACAATGAGCGCGTTCTCCCTCCACTTCCATTATGACTCCCTCCACACAGTACGGCACAATGCTCCCTATTCGCCTCGAGTGGCATTCCTAAAACCCCCAGCAGCAGATACCGACGGCCCGCGCTCTCAATGCCCAAACGTTGAACTAACTCCCGTCACCGCCCGCCTCTGCTCCCCATAGCTCCCATTATCATCTGCTTAAAATTTACCATGTGCATTCAGCTCTAGCCCGTCCTAACCCCCACCTCGGCCATGAAGGCTCACTCTGTTGCAGGGTGTGATAAGATATACATAGTGATAAGAAAGAAAAAAACACAACAAAAAAAAAAACCCGAGAAGAAACACACCCAATGTTTTGAAAGAAAAGCTGAAAGGACTCACTAAAAAAAAACCAAACAGGGATAAGTTACTAATGGTGTGCAAATTCAGTGTTTTAAAACAAAAACTTAAAAATATTGTACTTGAATGCTAGACAACTTTAGGAAACAAATTTGCTTGTTTTGTGAAACAGGAACAGGTTCTTAGCCCTTACTGTAAATATATTTTGTAACCTAAAACCAGCAGGGACTGATGATGCTAAAGAAATATCAGTTAGAGAAAAAAAAATCAATGTGGGAAGGAAAAGAAAAGTATTTTCCAAAGTACAACTTCAAAACAATAAACCTCTCCTTAGTCAATGAGGGAGCAAGAAACAAATTTTCCATGTGAGGCAACACATTTCCATAATGACGTAGTTACACTCAAGTCTTCATGCAGCACTGTATTTCAGTGCCATGGTTACAAGCACTTAGCTCTGGATATTTATGGCACTACCTGTAAGAAATGTAGATTTCTACAACTTCTGTTGTAGTGGAATGAGAGTATGAGAGTCCCACAGGATAACATTCTTGTAAAGAAATACCACAGTATTACTGTATTTAGGTCAATATTAAAACTAAATGTGTACATCGATCTATTCACTTTTATGTAAAAGCCAAAAAGCCACAGTAATTCCTTCTGCAGATAGTTTCAGACCTCAGCGTTGAGATAATTATTAGAAGACTTTTATCCTGAGTCAGAGAAATCCAGCTGGGACTGGGAGAGGTGAAAAAAAAGTGCATTCTGTGGGGGAAGCAGCTCTGCTGTTACTTAAGCAACAGCAAAGTTGCTTCCTCCGCACAGTCAGGCTGGATGGATTTATCGAGCTTGACTCATTAAGCTTATTTGCAAAAACAAGAATTTCTTCTCTTACAGAGCAAATTAATTAATGCCAACAAGATGAAATGTGGAAATCCTAAAAAGTACAAATATGTACTTTTTAAAACTTCTTACTTTTTCCATCTCCCTTCGACAAGCCTGACTTTCTTGAGGCCAAAGAAAGTCAGATAGTTTATAGTTTGTTTTTTTTACCATCTCATATCACTGGATGTGTACTAGACAGAAAATCGAACCGGTCTCGTTCTGTATAGTGAATTAATTTATACCAACACGATGACTGTATTTTGGACGGTGTGTGCCTCTAAACGGCACACACTATGAAAAGTGAAGGGTGGAACGCTCATCACCGGAGCTAAACAGCAACTTTACATAAACTGATCGTATTTATGAGGCAGAATGAGTCTCTGTGAGCAATCTGTCAGAGGATGGGTAGTCAGTTTCCAAGTATTATATTTTTTATAACAATAACAAAATGCTCTAATGATTTATTTTAGCAAATTAGCACACTTTTCTTAGTCACAATTAAAACAGCCAAGTAAAAAGATTATGCTTATTTGTTTAACATACAAAACCCATCATAGTACAGGTAACGGTATGATCCATATTATGTTAATGTGAACTTATTTACAATCTATAATACGGTTCTTGTAAAAGTGCCTGTTTCTGGACTGAGATAAGCTCCAAATTTGTCAGGATCATAAAAATGCCTCTGCTTAATATTAATATCGGGTGGCCAATAATCAGGGTTCAGTTAAATTGACTGCACTCTGGTTAACTTAGCTTTCAACAGACATTAATAACAGAAATTGGTGTTGCCCTTTAGCTTGCAGTCGGCTGTCTTCAGTGTAATCAGAATGGGGTGGTGGTGCTCTGAAACAAGTAGAGTGGCGCGAGTGTGGAGCAGCTTTGCTCCAAACTCCACTCGTTGCAGAACCTTCTCTGGCATTTTAATGAAGGAACTTTGAACTGTAACAATGGCATGATGAAAAATTAGAATGGTTTAGAAACTGCAGCTTTTTCAAAGCAGTAACTTTCTAGCCCATGTTTTATTTGCTGCTGTAAAACGTATTTGACCCTTGACAGATTAGGATCAAACACAATTTAGTACCAGATTAAGGTTAAAATTAGAAAATGCGTAAAGTTGTTTTCAAATTATAATTTCATCTTGTAAGAGAAAAGAGCAATCGACACCAATGTGACCGTATGTGATAATATAACTGCTCTGCTTGTTAAACCATTAATTAGTGGTTCTTTTTTTTTCTGGACAGATGAGCTTAATTTCTGATTATTGCCTGACCTGTGGTACTACGAAAAGTGTTTAACAGAATCTGAGTGACAGATATAAAGTAGGCTAAAAGTTTTCAAAGAGCAGCACATAATGTCCTGATCTACAGAAACTCAATCAACGATTAGAAACAATCTCATTGACATCCTATTATTCTGAAAATGATTTGAAGGAGTTGAAGGCATTTGTGGTGCTTTTGGACTCCAGCAAAACACACTGAGGGCAATCATCCTGAAGTCAAGGAATCATAAAACAGTGATGAACCTTCCCAGAAGCGGACAGTCTACCAAACTTAATCCAAGATCTCATCAACAACTCATCCAGAATTACATAAAAGAACCTAGAATGGTATTTATAATTTCGGATGTCACTTGCCTCAGTTAAGAGAAGTGTTAATGATTAAGCAGTAATCACGAATAAGAGAGCTCTGCAAAGAACAGCGGGACAAATTTCCCCCATGAAAAGGCATGACGGCAAGAAGTACGGCAAAATCAGTTTCTAGATTTTTCTTTGATATTATTATTCGTTTAATGATCTGTAAATGTATGTCGAAAAAGCAAAACTGAGAAAATCTTCATGGGGCAAATAGATTTTTCACACCATAAACATGCATCTTTGCACTGACCTGTGGTAGTGGGCTCGGGGGTTTTGTGAGGATGCCTCCGATGTAGACGACATGAGGGAGGGTGGGCCTTGGGAACTCCAGAGCCATATCAGTGCACAGCATCCACAGCCTACTCCCCTGCACCAAGTCGGCCATGGCCGCGTAAGGCTTTACTCCATGCTTCTTCATAATCCGGTCATATTTTGGTAACACAATGTAATGGACTCCAAACCGCTGTGCCAGGTAGACGCCCGTGTTGGCAATTCTCTGCATTAAGGACATGCGGTCTGTCAGCAGCGAGTTGAATTCTGGCACGTACGACAACGGCGCCGGCGCTCCGACTTCTGCAGGGTACCACAAGCCTGTGCTGAAAACAGCATATTGCACGCCCAAGATATGAGCAATGACGAAACCGCACATTTCATTGGGGTCCACCAGCAGCAGGTCGAACTTGGCCTCCTTCAGGCGGTTCATTACTTCACCATTGCCGACAACAGCATCGCAGTTCTGAGAGTAGTGGTCAAGGATGTCGAACAGTTCGAGAAATGTCAAGCGGCCTGAGAAGATGTTGCTGACTTTGGACTGGAGGAAGTTGTCAGCTGTTGTGCTGTTAAAGATCCCTGGATAGCGCTGCAAATGGTAGTGAGGAGAGGGCGGGACCTCACGGCCCTCTGAAACTAGAAAATGTGTCTCGTGGCCCTCTGGGTGTAGTGCCGTCGCCAGCGTTTTGAAGATGTAGAGGTGCGATTCGAACATAATGGGTGGGACCACGATGATTTTACCGGCCCGTGTTGCACTGGGACTCCAGGTGAGGAAGCTGAGAATGAGCAGCAGAGACGATGGCAGCAACATGGCTATAAAGATGATAAAAAAAATAGATTATATGTTAGCAATGTTGAACATAAAATTGGCAGAAAAAGAAATCCTTAAAAATAATGTACCACATAAAATTTCTAGTCTTTTTAAGTGGAGAAACGAACAGAAATTATCTACTGCACTATGCAATTTATCTTGCATGGCGGTGTAGTATCTAAGATGATGTCATACAAAATTTAAATTTAGAAAAATACAAAAAATGCATTAATCACAAACAATAGAACAATGCTCATCATAAATAAACAAAATCAGTATTTCCTTGAAAAATCGGAATAAACCAATTAACGGTCTCTGAGCAGGAATTATTCATTTATTTCAGGATTTATGCATACATTTTGAGGTTTATCCATTCCACAATGGTGTTTTATTTGGGAGACTTATTTTCTAAAGCTATTTTACATATTTCATGGACTTTTATTTTTTTAACTGTTTTGATTTCAGGCTCTTTTCAGCTCACATTCCTATATTCAGGGGGAAGGCAGTAGAGTTTTTTCTATTTGGAGCAGGTCTGGTGGTGCAGAACTTGACCAAGTGAATTCACATCCGTTTTGAACAACCAGTCCCTCCAACCTTAACGGCCAGTCATGGCACCGTGTTCCCCTCCCCTATGCCCGGTTTGTCCAGCGCCATATCATGAATCAATTGGGTTCATGTAACCAGTCAGAAAAATTGCTTAACGGGTAACATGACAATGGCAACATGAGAACTTGAAGATGGTGTGCTGGTTTGCTAATGAAACTGAGAGACATCATTTAACATCCGATTTTTATTCGCTTCTGCCACATCAGCATGCCAGGTGTCATGTGGGCAAGACAGGCCTTGCATTCCATTTGGAGCTGGGTAATTATCGTTTGTTCATGTGTTCTTATCAGTCCCTTCAGGTTGTCAAGAGCTTATAAATAAACGGAGACAAGTTCCTATACTCCAAAGAGATTCCGCCTCTTACATTGGCCTGTACGGTACGTCAGTTGAAGCCCTAATATAACTTGAGCAATCTGCCTGAGAACACGCTACACCCTCATGAAGATGTTGACGTTTGCTTCACTCTGACCAAACCCAGCCCCACAGAGGAAACTCTGCCCCTTTGTTTGAATATAAAAATATGTCGCATAAAAAGAACCAGAAATTAAAATGGAGTTTAAAAAAATAAATAAGTTCATGAAATACATAAAGTTGCTTTACAAAATACGTGCCTCAATATAAACACTAGTATGATTTCATTTTGACTGAAACAACTCTCCTTATTTCCTACAAAATACAAACATAAATGTGTGGAGTTTGCTAAACACCACAGGTATTTTAGCTCAAACTGTAAACATGTTGTCATTTGGCATTTCTGCAGGCGCATGATCCAAAACCTGCTCAAATCCCCACAGGAGAGACTACAAAATCAGCCTCAATGGTCATCAAATAAACCCTATAGAACATCTTTGCCATGAGCAGCAGAAAGGTCTGTGGAAGAACCTGGAAATCTTTTGTCCGCTAAATAAATGTTCTATGATAAACAACAGCAGGAATACATTTTCCACCGTTTTTCCACAAAAGCGGTGGAGAAGGAATGAACTAGGTAAAAGAAAGCCTGACATGAGGTACACTGACATAAAAGAACAACTCGCACAGTCTGATGAACACAGCTAGGCCAGCAACACTGGCTAAAGGGCACCTTAACAGTATAAACACAATACGTCTAACTAGAGGATGTTGATTGGGGGTCTGTAAATGATTGTGCAGCCTAATAAATAATGCTAAGTTTACAGGTAGACTACCGAGGGTGAGAAAAAAACATCTCATCTTTATCTAATCATTTAAAGGGTGAGGTTAAAGAAGCTGTCAATGTAAATTATGCATTTTCTGTTTCTTCCATAAAAATCTCAGCCTTACAGAAAAGATGTGTCAGCATTCATCTAGTCGTTTTTCCTTTAGACAGATTTCATTTACTTGACCTCCCTCAATAATCAAAGGTTTTCCTGTCAGCTTGCTGATCATCGGCTCCGTTGGCCGATTTAACAAAAAAAAAAAAAAACAAGTGTCGAATCAAATATAGTTCTTGGAAAATAAAAATGGAACAACTGCTTCCAAACAGACTCAACATTTAGATTTGTGCAGCTTTTATGTCTTTTAAGCTTCTGTTTTGGTTTGACGTCGTTGGATTAAATCCCTTCAGTGTGAGCAGGGCCATCGCTGACATGGTGTGGGTAGTACCAACGTCACTCCAGTTAAACCTCCGGCCGCTCTATTCACAAACACAACCACAAAGAGCCTTTATCATGCCACTGCTCCTATAGGCCCACTTTCATTCCTTGTGGCTCTCATTTATATTAATGATTAACCACCTATGATTAACCACGTTATGTTGGTTATTTTAAACGCCGCTGTATGCTCTCTTTTTACAGGTTGCTTCACCTTAGACAACATGCTGACATTTAAGCATAAAAGTGGAAAGAAAAAAAGAAAAAAAAAACATCACATGAGTAGGTCTGTGGTTCTACATAAAAAGAACCACAGACATTTATTAGTTTTCAACAAAGCTTTTTTGCAAAAGGAGAAGACACAGCGAACCGCTTCGCTCACCATGCATTCTGAAAACAATCAGTTAGAGCTCGTCTTTTATTAGCAGGGGAGGGAAAGATAAAAAGAAAAAGCAAGTTTTGTCTCTATACACAGGTCATCTAGTCCTTTCTCATGAGAGCGATTTCTACCAAAGGCGGGGGAGCATTCTGTTAGAAATAATCATGCTGCAGAGACATTCTGTAACTGTGAGTCAAAAGTTTCAATGTAGCATTGATTCATACACAGTAGAAAGCTAAAACTAAATGAAAAACAAATTATTAATGTAAAACTACTGACAGTTTCCTGCAGTTACCTTTTAGGATTTTGTCATGTTGAAACAATGCACTTCAATTTATTTTATTTGAATTTTATGTGATGGACCAGAAAGAAAAAAAAAAGCCATTTGATGAGAGAAATGAAAATGAAACATGCAACATGAATATGAATTCAACCCCCTGTACTCTGATACACCCAAAACAAAATCCAAAAGTGATAATTTGCATTCAGAAGATGCTTAAACATTAGATAGCATGTAACATTAGATAGCAAAATTTAAAAATGCAAAGAATATGGTACAACGTACCCAGATATGGCCTTCGAGGGAGAGCACTAACCACAGAGATAGGATAGAGGTCCATGAAGAGTTTTAGAGAGCCACAGCTCAGGTAGAAGACAGCTGAGAGGAAAAGTGTTAATTGTACACTTCACAGAAAAGGGACTTGGGGAACAGTAGAAAGAAGAAAATCAGTGAAGAAAGAAAACCTCAGGAAGTTATGTGTTCTAGGCTGGACTAAGTCACGTAGGGAAAATGGCAAATGTGGAAGAAGATACTCTGGTCAGCCGAGACCATCGCTGAACTTTTTGGTCTACATGCAAAATGACATCAACATGTCCCTGAACACATCATCACCAAATGGAAACAGGATGATGGAAAATAATTTTTTGAGAAAACTCAATGGATGGGAGGATGTACAGGGCAATTTGTTAGAAGTTGCAACAAAATTTCATCTTCCAGCAATAGAACAGCTTAATCTAACTGAACGTCTTTGGCAAGACTTAGACACTGTTGTTCATAGATAAATCTCCATCCAGTCTGACTTAGCTATTTTTATTTTGTAAAGAACTGGTGACAATTTTAGACTGTAGTTGTGCAAAACTGGTAGAAACATGCCGCCACAGACCTGCATCTATAACTGCAGCAAAGGATGTTTCTACAAAGTACTGACTCAAGCTGCTGGAATAAAAATGCTCACCACAGTTTTCAGGTAAGTATTTAAAACCTAACAAATAAACAAAAACACAAATTTAAAAACTATGTATCAATATTTTCCAATTACATTTTATCTTAGTTTTAGTCCAGGATTTCCTTCAGTGTATTCTAAGCCTGGCGAGCCACCAGGCTTTACTTGTGCCCCCACGAGGCTTAGCATTGTTAATTTATTTAAAAAAAAATAATAATAATTCAGTTTGTGTTTTATATGTACACTGCGTTACAGGGCTCTTTGCATATTCTTTAAAGCATCTCTGGAGAGACTGATGATGTGTCAGCAATACTCAGACCCAAAGCAAAAGTGTTTAATGATCAGTTCTTTGCATCAGTCCAGTAACATATCAAGTCTTTTGTATTTTATTACTGGATGTATAAGAGCTACCGCTAGCTTGAGCATTTATCTGTATCTACATGAAATGACAGAATTATCCTTTCTGCTAGCCAAATATCTATTTTGTAGTATGTAAACTATGACGTGAATAAGTCGTCTATTTGTGCACAGTATGCGCCTCGTCCCTGCAAACAGCTGTGGCTCCTCGTAAGAGGACTCAAGACGGGTCACCATTTTGTTTGGCACTGTCCAGAGTATATCGCAACAAGCACTCAAAAGTCCAGACTGTTGACAGTAACTATAGAAACCAGTCGCCATCTACCCAGGACTCTGATGCGTCATGACTTAAATTACTAACAATCGGGTCTAGTTACCCCGAGGCAGCTTCATGTGGATGAAGGGGATCGTTTGATAAGAAATTTTGTGGAATTTTGCAACAGTTTGGAAGAAATATTTACTGGGTTAGAGATGTACCTGTAACCATTAAACATTATTCCTTTAATGGAAGTATGTTAAAGTTATGGGTTTAAACAATTAGAATCTATATATATATATATATATATATATATATATATAAATATATATATATATAAAACAAAGGAAAATTACCAGTAAGAACATTAGCAACATACAATCTTGTTTAAAATTACTGCAAAAGTTCTCCCTCTAATGACATATTCACTGATGGAGAGAGAGAGCAGAAAAATCTCACAGTAATTGGCAGTTTTTGTGTAACTAATGACCAGTTTGGCTTCAGCAAACAAAATATACCCTACAAGCACCCTGCAGTCAGAAAATGTATTTTGTACCAAGGAGAAAAAAAAGCCACAGGACACCTAATTGTGTTGTTTTTCTGCCTTAGCTCCATGACATACATCGGTCAAACAGTACAACAGAAAGGCCTAATCTGTGTGACACGCATACAATATGCATGTGAATATTTAAGCCATTGAAATACTTGGCTCATCTTGCAACTTTCTGTTTTGTCTCAATGAAAAGCAAATCTATTACAACACCAAAAGAAAGAAATGTATAACCTGTTTTGTTATACTATAATTAAACCCCATAAAAATGACGTTTTCTTGATCTAGAGCAGAACTGCTTCCACAGTAGCGAAAGGCGAATTTTACTTGTGTGTTCTGAGAAGGTCAGATCTCAAACACGTGGCAGGCTCCTATCTTTTCAGTACTGTTTAAAAAAAATAAATAAAAAATTAAACAGGACTTATCGAAGGTGTGGCGTGTCTTCGCAGTACGTAGAAACACGTACACACACATACAAACAAAGTGGGTTATAAGAATGAAATCATGTCAGCTTTGCAATCAAAGTATGACTGCATAATGAAAATCTTTCTAAAAAAAAATGATCAACTTGCCAGTGCAAGTTAGATCATTCCAAGGGTCAGTTTTTAAAACACCGGCAGCACATATGTCAGCAATATGACAGTGTGTCCAATTACTTGTACTACAAAACTCTCAACAGCAAGACGAGGAGACAGCAGAGCAGTCAACATCTTCAATAGTTTTGAAAACAGAATGGAAGTGGAAAGAAAAATCACCTGACTTTTCCAGGCCACGGCACATGAGATGCTGTTTATAATGGCAACATGATCTCTCAGCAAGCCCTTATCTTTTAAAGCTTCATCAGCATTTGACAGACAACCACAGGTCAACTTATGCATATGGTTAAATAACACCTGTAAATATTAAAGTTGTCCAAAGATAGACAACAGCACTAGAAAGAAGCTACTGGACATTTAGCTGCAGGAGTCCACTCATGTAAATCTACTGTCCTTACCTTATATACTTTTTGCTAATTTACAGCCATCAAAATACAAAAACTAGTTCAACAGGTATTGCCCAAGATGCATCACTTGTAACATCGATAACCCCAATGGTGGCTTGATGATTAAGGGATAAGAGTTAAATAGTTTAAAACATTGGGTCACAAACTGTTTTTCAGGTCAGAGGCCAATGGAAGATTAAAAAGTTGCCGTATTGCTATAAGCAGACTGCATGTAGCTAAATTAACATAGTTTTGTTACTGTGTTAAATTAACACATACCTGAATCAGTCAATGTGTGACCCAGGTCAGAGTTGGCAAAATAACCAAAATTATTTTAGAATACAATCAAGCTGGCATTAGGCACACAGGAAGAAGGTGCACATTACTAATTTCCCTGATCTCTTCCACCACAAAACCAATCTTTCATGTGCTCATCTGCAGCAGTTCCATCAGTCAGGGTTAGGTGCGGGTCAGTACCGAGGTAGACAGGTTTTTAAGAAGGTTGTGGTTTCCAAACTACCAACATTGTCCAACATGCTAATCTTCTTTCAGGGAGGTGATAGTGAATGTCCCAGAGAGACCAACTTTTGTTTTTTTAATTTATTCATTTATTGCTGTATGCTGCCGATTAGCAGGATGACAGCAAACTGATGCATGTTTTCTCCACAAGTGAAACATAGCTGCTTGACGATCTTTCAGGTTACATCGTGGAAGCTAAAGGACCACCATCCATTATTCTTATTAGGGTAACACAGTTGCAAAACTACAATCTAAAAGCTGACTGGCAAGTTGTTGGAAAAAGCAAGGCAAGTGGATCAAGTTACACATCTTTCTTAATAATCCATCTATCATTACTGTGACACTGTGCTGTTTTTACTATAGGTCGTCATATCAAAAGCATCTTATACCTGTGTCAACGTCCTGTCAAGCTGAATTTAACGCATATCATCACAAATAATTATTGGCTTTGTGAGGACTCTTGAGACAGACATTTTTTATTGTTGAAATAATAACAAGAGGATAAAAGTCTTCTCACAGTAAGCAGGTGGATTACACATTTTACTCTAGCATGAATAGCTTACTCCAATTCCTGCTCGAATTGGACATTTAAAGCCAGGCAGACTGAAAGTAACACTTTTTTAAGTAATTATGGCAAAACTTTTGAAATACCTCAGTCATTAGAGGCAGTCAAGACATTTACACCAACCATACATTGGCGACTTCCAAAGAGCTATGCTGAACATAGAAATGTTGTGTCTTGTCTACCAAGAGAAAGTTAGTAGGTAATTTAAAGCATCAGCAGCAGACAATTTTTATCAAGTTGCTTGAGTGACGATTACTAGCTCCATCATTCCCACAAAAACAATGTTTTATCTGTGACTGCGGGTTGCACTTTCAAGAATTCATCATGACAACATGAATAAACTGAGAATATAAGTTGTATTTTTTTTAATCAAGTTAATAAAAGCTGGGTGCTTATTTTTGAGATTTTGGCTTCGCAGAATCAATTTTGACTTACATGAAGATGAATAGATTGTTTTTAATCAACCAACTAGTTTGTTAATCATGTTTTCATGTACTTCTGTACTAAAATCCAATAAATTTATTATGTGAGAACATGCCTAATTAGCATGTGCAAAGACTGGGTTCCATCAGAAATGGTAAATAATGTATATCTTACTGTTGGGATTTAACTATAATGTTTCCTTTGAAAAATAATATAGGTAGTTGTAGTGCATTGTTCTTTGTCACAGATTTTAATGATAAAAATGTCATGCTCTATAGTAATGAATGTGACCTTTGGACTGAATAAAGAGGTCTGATATGTGTCAGTTGTGTGGCATTTAGTCGAGCCATTGAAACTGGTTGATTATTCATTAAAGATCACTTGTTGAGTGAAAAAATTTGGAAGGAATTTGTATCCTAATCTCAGGATCTAGCTGTAACATTTTACCTAAAAAATAATTCAAGCAGAAATGTCTTGCTCAAATGTTTTTTGCTATATTCTATGTTGTAAAAGGCATATAATTTTTGTTATGTTCACATTTTAGCTGGTTATAATGTAAATCAAAGGCCATAAATTAAACGATTTTTTTTAAAACACAGTTTCTTAACCCTGATTTTAGTATTGTTTGAAATACTTATAGTGTCCGTTTCATTTCTTTGACATGCGCTTCTCGTTGTAAGTTAAAAAAATGTTGTTAACACACCCATAGGCCAGCTAGACGGAAAACAACACTTTGTACCATCAGGTGATCACTATCGTAGTTTTGAAAGTATTACCGATGACTGTAGGACGTAAAAAATGCTGCGTTTACGATCAGTTTGTTACGTTCGAACATCAACATTAAACGAATACACGCAGTGGCAAAACTAGCAATCCAGACATTTAGGCAAAAGCTGTTAGAAAACTCATGTGTCATTCATGAAAAATTTCACACAATTTCAATTATCCCTGATTAAGTTACCTTTATGTCAAGTAAAGGCACTTCACCTGACATAAAATATTTTTTTACGTCAGGTAAAACGGATTTTTACATACACAGCAAGATTACAAACTATAAACCAATGTTTAAGACAGTGATCCTTATGGACTCAAACATAAGACTTTACGGGTAAACGAGGAAAAGAACAACACAAAAACAAAAACAAAAACAAAAGCACTAGATAATCGCTGATAGGTAAATTTCGAGTACTGATGATTCGCAAAGTTCCTGAACGCAACACTGGATCCCGGCTACACCTGAGAGTCTGCAATAAGGATTTGACTGTAACGCAATTTAAATAAATAAAATAAACAAACTGACAAATACGCCATAGGAACAAAGTAAAGTTTTCCTCACTCATGACAAAATAACTACTTAAATTAAACGTAGCATGTAAGAAGAAGAATGGGGCGAATAGTTTGGCTGTGTTACCTAAAGGCAAATTGTGCTGTACACCTGTTGTAAAACGCATTTTCATTGGCCTTACCTTTAAGACTTTCGGGTAAGGAGAAGGAAAGGAGAGGTAAAATTGCAGTCCCGAATTTACTGTGCGGAGTTTCAAGTGTTAAAACCCACTTTGGGTGGGGAAAAAAAAACTATTAGCTGAAGTTTAAATGGGTCCCGAGAATCGAATACGACAGAGGAAAGCGTGAAACTCGCTCTCTTCCTTCAAGGGGGAGGGGGGTGGAAGGCGGGACTTATTAGTGTTGCAAGATGGAAACAAAGGGAGTGGCAAAAGGAAAAAAAGCAAACACCGACTGAGTAATTGGGTGATTCAGGTATAAGTGCTGGGTGTAAGAGCCCGCACAGGTAGGCTGTTCTGCAAGTCGGTCCATGGCTGCTGATATTGGAAGTTGGGATTAGCTTAAAGGTCACAAGTTCCTTTGAAAGAAAAGGAGGTCCAAAGTGCTACATTTCTACCTGAGCCACACGACTGGGATCAAACAGGTTGTTCAAGAAACACGCAAGTCCTATGCAAAAGTACTTGGCCTGAGTCTTATGATTTATCTTTTACTATGGGTGTTTTTTTTCATTCACTTTTTGTTCGGTCTAACAAATGGTCATTTTCAGATCAAACCATTTATCGCCAACAGCACTGGCATTCATGTGCTTCTCATTACTTAAAATAAAATGAAAATTTTACTTTTTCATCATTTCAATTAAAAAAGTGAAACTCTTATATTATTTAAATTAGGGTTCCAAGCTGTTTGCCACACGAGCCAAAATGATCAAGCTGAAAGTACACATGTGCAATCAAAATTTGTTTTATTCTTCTTATTATTATTATTCTTATTCTTCTTCTTCTTATTATTATTATTATTATTATATACCTGCTCAGCAATAAAATACATTTTAATAAATCAAAATAAGTAGTCTGATTTTTGCAGAAATTGTATCTGCAAATCATTGTAGAACTAAAGCGCCAAAAAGGTCTTGGTCATACCTTATAAAAGAAAAGCATACATGTCATGCATTTTTTTCTGTATTTTTTCTTGTTTTTTTTTTGGTGGTACAAAATCAATAGAGAAATAGAGAGCTCTTGCACATTTAAAGAAACAAGTGGAAAGATATATATCTGATGTCTTAGATAACTAAGGCTTACAGCTAATAAAATTCCAAAATTCAGTTAATATTTGATGCATAAGACAAAAGAAGTAATTTTAAGACAGAATGACACAAAAGATCTTTGCTAAATAAGCTGGATGTTCAAAGTGTGCTGTATGCAAACACATTAATGAAACATTAGGTGGAAGGAAAAAATGTGGTAAAAAAAATGTGCAAAAGTAACAATGATAACAGCATATTTGAGAAAATTGTTAAAGAAAACCTCATTCGTGAGTCATACTGAGATTCACAAGGCTTAGACTTGGGCTGAAATTATTGCTTCAAGAGCCTCTACAAACAGACGTAATTTGAACATTGTCTACAATGATGTTTTTTTTTCTTGCTGTACGCCATGCCGCCTCCTAAAGTTGGCTCACTGTGTTTTCTCAAGTTTGCAGTCAGTACAAATGGCATCCAGGAAATTATAGAGCCTTTCACCTGTTCCTCTGACAAGTTTTTGGAGAGATGCTGATTTAATTTTCCAACTGGACCACCAAAAGCCCCAATACCTGATTTAATGGTCACTGTATTTGAATGGGCCTCAGGCTACCAAGCTTGTTTGACCTAAGACACACAAAGAATCTATGAAGTATTATTAAGAGTAAGATGATGATACCCCACCCAACAATAAAGATGGGCTGGAGACCAGTAAAGCGGCTTAGTCTTCCTCAACACTCAGCATTATCACAGACTGATTGCCTCCATGCAGCTGCACATTAAGGCAGTAATTCACACTAGAGAAGCCCCAAATATTTGAGCGATTTTGTTTCTGCCATGTGTCAGGACTTTGCAGAAATTCTTTCACAATTTATTTAAAAATACTTTCAAAACTGTTCATCTGCATGTATTATTCTGAAGCGTTGTACTTCCTCTTTAGTAAACTGATTTTGCACTTGTCATTTGTTTAAGGGGACGTAACTCAGTCCCCTTAAACGTGATAAATAAAATTTAATTTCACTCCTTTCACAATATATAATTGTGGAAGGAGTAAAAAGTAGTTTGGCTCTTCTATAGTAAAAAATAAAAAGGATAATGCTGAACATTCTCGTTTTAAGTTTTTGTGAAAATTCTGCATTATTTTTGCTCAAGTGTATTATATCAGGAGAATTGCACACCAAACCTTGATGCAGTATTTACAAGAAATGGGAGGACAGGGTTAACTCCCCACCTGCAGGAAAAGTGAAGTAAAGGAAAGATGCTTATCAGGCAGAAAGGAGGTGAAGATGACAAATCTAAAGGCTGAGTTCTTTGTCACAGTGCTGACACTAAAATTTAACTGTCACACTGTTTACATGACAAATACTTGTAGGCAAGCAGCAGTACAACAAAGGGGACAGCAGAGCAATTTCGGGGGAGCAGCGAGGGGAGGTTGGGTGCCTTTGAGACTAGGGCCATGATGTGTGTAGTTAAGACACAAATACAGGTCTCTTCTCCAACAGTAATCCATTTGTTAACTGCCACACACACACACAGCCGCAGGCTGCTCATCCCTTTCGATGTATTTGCTGTCCTCTCTATCCCAGTTCCTCAGCAGTGCCATGAGTCATCACATAATGCTGCCTAGCTATTGGTCAACGTGTTTCAGCATTCACTTGGTACTCCAGTGGAAAAAGGCCCCGTATGGGAACTCTCAGCAGATGTGACTCCATGATGTGCTTCACACAATTTTTCCCCCCTCTTACTGTTTTATTCCTCCTACAATGCTATTGTCTTTCCCCTTGCCTTCTACCCCTCCTTCACCCTAACAACCCCCTCAGATATCAGGTGCGTTACCTGAGCTTCGTATCAATAGTTTATCACCCTGGGACATCCAATCTACAGAGCACAGCGGAACTCTCCCACGGAGAGCCGTGGTGGTCACGTCTGTGTCTGTGTGTGGGACAAGAAAAAGAGAAAGGTGGAAGAAACGGTCAAACAAAAAAGATGGAGCAGATGTGTTTGGGGATTGCATTGGGTTGGGATGAAAAACTGACACCAAAGCCTAAAGGTTTAATGTAGGCCAAGATATAATCTGTGCAGGCAGAAAACTTTCCTTGCAAGTTCAAATTTTAACATTTTTGTGTGGAACAACACCAAACTAGATAAAGAGAGCAGCACCACAGTAAAAGTTTTCTTATTTAAAGTGGAATTTTAAAAAAATGAATTAATGGAAACTTTTTCTCAAGTCCTGTACTGACATCTAGAGGACAAGTTAGGGAATAGCTTTGATACGGATAAACGCTATGTATGTGAAAACCAATTTCAAAGTCAAACAAGGAAGGGATTTTACCTTTGAAATGTATTAACAAATATTGAGTATTACTACAGTTTCTGAAAGATGTTTAAAAATTACTACAACCTATTGAACAGTTTACATGCACTCATTTGGGACAAAATGAGTGCACAGTGGAATGATGATACCAATTAGCAAATTAAAAACAATAATGAAGTGCACAAATTTACTTCATAAACTTCACAAATATATGGTCAATATTACAGCTTTGTAATGAAATTGCACCTACCCTATAACATTTTTTTCATTTTCTGTTTTTGTTTCAGCGAATCAAAAAAAAAGTAATATCAAAAATTACCAATATATATTGATCAAGACGGTGTTATTACTTTTGTAGGCATTTCGAGTAACCATAGTGAAGCAAAATAGCGAAAAACGAGCCAAATTCAAATTAAAACACATTCAAATTAATAGTAGTTAAGCCCCTTTCGCACTGCAAGGCCCGGCACGGAACGGACCGGCACGCTTCGGTCCGGTTCCACCCGAACTGCAGCCCAGTTGTGTTTGCATAACTGAGGGCGGCATCGAAGCTGTACCTGACGTCATTATTTTTTTAACTAAACAATAGTTTCGATGTAGCGGCCGAAGCCTTTTCCTCAGAGATGCAGCGGAAAACTTTCTCATTCCTCATTGACTGATCTAGCTCATTCTGTACTCATTCATCAACGAGTAAGCGAAAAAAATTACCTCATCATGGGACCAGGTAACAGCAGAATATTGAGAGGAATTCATCGCACATTAAAAATAGTAATAAAAATATTAAAGAGAGCACTCTTTACAAAATACAGTAAAAACAGTTTAGTGA